>NC_060120.1:899526925-899826925 GCF_021461395.2 Schistocerca americana | reverse complement strand
AATAGTAAGGGGCTAATGTTGAATATTTTACTCGAGGAATTTGGAGTTGGTATTGGCGATTTAAAGCGCCACAATATCCTTTCTTTCAGGAGTGTTAGTTCTGCAGGGTTCGCAGGAGAGCTTCTGTAAAGTTTGGAAGGTAGGAGACGAGATACTGGCAGAAGTAAAGCTGTGAGGACGAGGCGTGAGTCGTGCTTTGGTAGCTCCGTTGGTAGAGCACTTGCCTGCGAAAGGCAAAGGTCCCGAGTTCGAGTCTCGGTCCGGCTCACAGTTTTAATCTGCCAGGAAGTTTCATATCAGTGCACACTCCGCTGCAGAGAGAAAATCTCATTCTGGAAACATCCCACAGGCTGTGGATAAGCCATATCTCCGCAATATCCTTTCTTTCAGGAGTGCTAGTTCTGCAGGGTTCGCAGGAGAGCTTCTGTAAAGTTTGGAAGGTAGGAGACGAGATACTGGCAGAAGCAAAGCTGTGAGGACGGGGCGTGAGTCGTGCTTGGGTTGCTCAGTCGGTAGAGCACTTGCCCGCGAAAGGCAAAGGTCCCGAGTTCGAGTCTCGGTCGGGCACACAGTTTTAATCTGCCAGGAAATTTCAATCATTGGACATATGTTTTCCCTGGGCTTGTGTGTATTTTCAAAATTTGCAAAATTATACAGTTTAAAGGGAGCTACTGCAAAAGCAGTTAAGATAAGATGGAAAGGGATTACTTTGTAAATGCTGGAAAAACTGGAGCAGTCCTGTCTGATAATTGTGTTCAATTTACTCCCAGAATTTGGAAACGAGGAATGCAAAACCACGAAATGGAAGTAAAATATATTGCAGCTTACAGAGCACCTAATAATGTTGTGGAGAAATGTATGGTGGAGATTTGGCATTTTTTTCAGGACATACTGCAGTGCTGGCGTAATTATCTGGCAGACTTCAAAGATGTAATGAATAATACAGAGCTTGAAAGCAGTGAAGTGGTGCCATATGAAGTGATGAAAATAGTGCAAGTGTCCAATTCGTTAACAGAGAAAGTTGAATTTCTACCTAGAGGAGGCCTCTATTTGGGTGAAATTAAACATGAAATAAGAGAACACAGGCACGGACAAGAAAGAAGAGACATGATTAAAGAAAAAACCTATAGAGTTTGAAATTGGAGATCTATCTCTGGATAAGACAAAATAAAATATCTAAGGAAACTGATTCACAGGTATCAAAGTTTTTTGAGATTTACAGGACACCTTTCTGAGCATCAAAAACCTACTATCTAATTTTTGAAATTAATTCACTGACTGTGAATTCCTTGACATCAGCTATATTAGGTATAGATCTACTACCCAAAAGTGTCATATAAAAATCTGTGCCAGGCTGGGACTTGAATTTTTCACCCGTCACGAGTGGTTGGCTTAACCATTTTAGCTATCCATTCATGTTCCCTGGACCAACCCAAACTTCTGTATATGTCACACTGTCTACATCCTTATATCACAGTCCACTATATTCATCACCAAATGCTTGCATCATTACTTGGATTCCTACAACAGGGAGAATGAGACAACAAGGAATTAAGACCTGTGTTGTTACTGTCAACTGCCTGTCTAGTCACGTAATACTTACATTAATGTCTGAAAAAACAGACAAGATTGAGGATGTAGACAGTGTACAGATGAAAGTTCTGGTTGGTCTGTGGAGCATGCATGGAAAGCTGAAGTGATAAACGTGACAACTCACGATAAGTGAAAATCAGGGTTTGAGTCCCTGTCTGGCACAAATTTGCGTGTGTCACTACTAGGTTCAAATGGTTCAAATGGCTCTGAGCACTATGGGACTCACTACTAGGTAGTATATTTATACCTAATACAGATGATGTCAAGGAATTCACAGTCAGCAAATTAATTTTGAAAATTTCGTACAGCTTTGGATTATCAACAGTGTCTATTCTTTCAGACAAAAATGTAAGGACCTACTATCTAGCTTATCCAAAGTCTAGAAACAAATGTGCTAAGAGACATGTAGAAGATTTGAAATTGTACAAAAATTCCATAAATACTAATAGACCCCACAGTGGGCTCACAACTCTTTTGTGAGTATGTGCTTGGCTACCATGGAGCCCCAACTTTGCAGCACTACTTCCCGTTCTGTGCTGCAAGCCTTTAATTCCACTATCCCTTTCATCCTCTGCTTTCCATCAGATGGTCTTTCTGATGTAGACTCCGGCTTGGATCTGGTACATGATTTAGGACCCTGGTTTTCCATTTCACTACCAGTGCTCTCTACAACTTTTCATTAACAATTACATGGTCGTCATTGCTGGATTTGACCTGCCACCACTTTTCCAAATTCTTCAGAGGTGAGGATTGTGCAGGAAAGTTTGACCACAGTGGTGCCTGTTCCACCTTTGTGCCTTTTCACCTTAGTACCCTTCCTTTACCTTTCCAATAAGGTAGTATGCCCAAAACCGAACATGGTAGCCATTCCATTGTGCAGGGAGTAGACCCTTGCCCATGCATGTATTGCACTGTTGGTGCCTGAGCTGTTACCTCCCCATGTATGCCAAGGAGTATGTACCCATCTTGACTAGGGTATGGGGACTCCGAGCAACTCCGACTCCTGGCCAGGTAGCTGTTGCTGAAACTGGGTGACACTCAAGAGGAGAGCCCTCTGTCAGTGTGGGTGGCACCATGGCAGATGACTTGCACAAAGCCTGTACTCTTTGTAGAGACTGTAGATGGCAAGTTTGGTGAAGTTGCAGCCATATACAAATTGAAGAATAGGTCAGTTTTGATTAAAACAGCATCCTCTGCCCAGTCACGAGCGTTGTTTGCTTATGACATGCTGGATAACATTTTGGTGACTGTCACTCACCATAACAGTCTGAACATGGTTCAAGGCATCATTTTCCATTGTGATATCTTGCAGTCTGATGATGAGCTACGGGAGCAATGTGGTATACACTTTGTCCATCGTGTCCATAGGGGCCAAAGGGCAATATGGTTGCTACTGGGGCATTCATCATGGCCTTTAAGGGTGATCCGTTGCTTGAAAAGATCAATTCAGGCACAGGCCTTTGTGTTGTGATGCCAGTCCAGTCTGTATGGATTGCAGACGAGCAATACATGTGAATGTTCCTTGTGCTTGAACGCCCGTCCGTGTCAGCGTGGAGAGCATCATTCTCCCTGCTCACCAGACTGCACTGTCTTTCAGAGAGAGAGAGAGAGAGAGAGAGAGAGAGAAAAAAAAAAAAAACAAGAATGTAAGACAATGTGGACACACTGACATACCAAGATGCCAAATAAAGTATGAGCGACTATGTCCTGCATGCACGACAATGTCGTATGCTAGAGCTATGATGATGTCACCTTCTCTGACAACGGTATTCTCCTTCATTATGCATCCTACAGCAAGCCCTCAGAGTCGCTGAACCATGTCTGCCATCCCTGATGGTTGCTGTCTCTCCTCCTGCTACTTCCTCCAGACCCACTTTGGGAGTAATGGCTCCCCACCCACTGGGACACCAATTCACATCCCCCAGCCTGAGTTGTATTAGCCCCATCTGGCTTCTCATGCTATGGAGTGGTCCCTTGGGACACTCCCCTCCAAGGTTTCTGCTGGTCTGCAACCATATACCAGCCAATGGCTGAAGGAGCTACAGGCTGCTGGTCATATGGCTTCATGATGTCCTTCAGTCCCTGAAACTAATTTAGAGAAGCCCTCCCAGTCATCCAAACACCCTAAAGAAAACAAACACACACGAAAAGAATTCTTCCAAAGTAAAGGGAATTGTGGTGGCCAAGCCACCGATCCCACATGTTTTGCTTCTGTGGCCACAGCAACTATCTTGGTGACCCCCAAGACTCCAGATTTCACCATGCAACTTATGTCAGAACCTATGTGTCTTTGATACTATACCCTCTCAACCAGTAGCAGCAGGTGACCCTGGATCATAGCCTGCCTCCTTGGTCCCTTCACACCCTCATGGTACACTGACAGCATGATTCTCCAGTGGCATTCTAGTGGTTTTTTATCACTACTTGGCTGAGCCACGAAATCTCTTAAGCTCTCCCCTGCTTTCTGCGCTGTCCTTCAGGAAACATGGTTTACAGCAGAGGTGACCCCTGCCATTCGTAGCTACCGGGTATATTTGAAGAATCGTGCGGCTTATGATAGGTGGAGTCTGCACAGATGTTATCGACTCTGTGTATAGGGGAACTTGTGCCTCTTGCTACAACACTGTGGTACATGACAGTTTCGGTAAGAGCATTTCAGAATTTTACCATCTGTGATGTTTATCTTCCTCCTGATGGTAGAGTACCTCAGAACACATTGTCTGCATTGCTTGCTCTCAGCTCCTCCACCTTTCCTTATCTTCAAATCCCCTGACCTTTCTTGTGGTGGAACCATGATCGGTGGCCACAGTAAAGACACCATAAACTTACTGGCAGAGCTCAACCTCTTTCTCTTGAGTACTGGTGCCTCCTCATACCTCAGCGTCACACGTGCAACTTACTCTGCCATTGATCTTTTTATTTGCAGCATTGGTCTTTCCACTGAAGGATCCACAATGACCTGTATGGTAGCAACAGATTCCCAATCTTCCTGTCCCTCCCTCAGTGTCACTCCCGTGGCACATGCCTAGATGAGCTCTCCACTATGCTGACTGGGATGCTTTCACCTCCAATGTCCATCTGAGCTTCCCGCTAAATAGAGGCATTGATGAGGCCGTGCAGAACGCAACAGCAGCTATTCTGGTGGCAGCCGACTTAGCGATCCTTTATTCTTTGGGATCCCCCCATAGGAAGATAGTACCTTGGTGGAACTCAGAAATCTCCAAGGCCATTGGAGATTGTAGATGGGCTCTCCAACATCACAAGTGACATGAAGAAGGGTGTTTGGGCTCTTTTTTTCATACTTCTTCAACCAATAAATGTCCCGATCATTAATTGTGTCCCAAAGGAGAAAACAGTTGGTGTAAGTATAACAAGGTATTGCTAACTACTGAAGTGTACACTCACAAACATGGTCTGCCTGATGTGGTAATGGAGGTGATAAAACCTATATTCTGAGACTTAGCAGCACCCGAACTATTGAAAAATGTGTTCATGGAAAAACTCATGACCACAATGAAAGTGTAAATAGTGTTAAGGCAAAAATCAAACAATGGAAAATCCAGGATGGAATGTAACAATACCAGAGAAGGAAAGTTGCTACTCACCATATGGCGGAGCTGCTGAGTCGCGATAGGCACAACAAAAAGATTCACACAATTAAAGCTTTCGGCCATTAAGGCCTTTGTCAGCAGTAGAAACACATACACGCACACACACACACTCACGTAAACGCAACTTGCACACATGTCTGCAGTCTCAGAGAGCTGAAACCACACTGCGAACAGCAGCACCAGTGCATGATTGGAGTGGCGACTGGGTGGGGGTAAGAAGGATGCTGGGGCGGGGAGGGGGAGGGACAGTATGGTGGGAGTGGTGGACAGTGAAATATTGTAGTTTAGACGGAGGGCAGGAGAGAAGGTGCGGAGGGGGGAGGGGTAAGTAGCGGAAAGGAGAGAAATAAAAAGAAATAAAAATTGTATGAATCTTTTTGTTGTGCCTATCGCGACTCAGCATCTCCGCTATATGGTGGGTAGCAACTTTCCTTCCCTGGTATTGTAAATAGAGTTATATCATCAAGAATCCCCAAGACTTTGTTTGTTGGGATAGAACCACTTCACTTTCGTGTGTATAATGTCATTGCTACTTTCAATGATGACAACATTGTCAGTATTTCAAAGTACGAGAATGAAGATAGGTTTCAACAAGGTACGAATGATGCTTGTTTTAGACAAGGAACATCTTCGGGCTGCTGACACGGCTGTAAATAGCGTGTAAATACAAGCCAGAGTAAATAGGAGGAGGAAGCTGGAGGAGAAGTTTGCAGAAGATGAAGATAATCCATCCTATTGACCTGGGCTGCACCAAAAAGTTAATCCAAACTTTGTCACTTGATTCTCAAAAGCTTTATTTTTTTATACAAATTACATATTTTCTCAGAATCTATCAAACCAATTTGCTTCAAATTTTCAGGAAATGTTACACAGTCTCTTCCATGTAACTTCATACAGCCTTTTGCCAAAAATTTGCATATCATTGAATTTATAAACAAAAAATGCCACAAAAAGTAGTGAATTTTCATTACAAGAGAAAAAATTAATGTCTAACAATGAATGCAAATTTTTAAAAATCCCTGTCTTAAGTTGTGGCCAATACTCCAATAAATAACCTGTAAAAATTTCAACTTCCCAGCTCAAATACTTTCTGAGAAAACATGTAATTTATAAGCACTATTTTAACATTGGGAAGATAGGGCATTCTGGGGTCCCTTGATAAAAAGAAGACTGGGAACAGTATATTTCAAACATTGGACCACGTACACCTTCTTCGGAGGTTTGGACGAATATCAGATGCCTTTATGGATGCCAGTCCTCAGCAGGTATCCTTGTATTTCCTTGAACAGTGCTGCTTTTACTGATCCAGATGGTATAGCCAAACATTTTGCTCTGCATTATCATTGAGCCTCTGTATCTGAGAACTGTCAACCTGCCTTTCCTGTCCTTAAACAGCAGTTAGAGCAATTGCACTTATCTTTCTCTACATGCAACCTGGAGCCCTATAATGCTCCATTCAGTGAATGGGAATTCTTCAGTGCCCTAACCCTTTGCCCTGATACAGACCCAAAATGAGACCGGATCCACAACCAAAGTTCTGTGCGGAATTAGTATTTAATTTAGGGGTGAATAGACACTTCAACAAGAACAACAAACAATAAGATCAGCATTGCCACAGCTTAACAAATAGCCGCTAGTCCTCTAATGTTACATCCCAGTACTTATAACCTGCTGAACTACAGTACAGAACTGACAATTTCAAATCTGTCCAATGAGTTAATTCTGATATCAGAAAATTATGTTCACAAATAAGAAATATAATAACTTTATTACAACACCCATCTGGCATTGGTCACACTTTTACACAATCGTAAATTCTGTTGAAAAGTGACAGTTATTGCTCAGTCTCCACAAGTTAAGTAAATTAACACCACAGAAGTCACTGAAGGTTAATACACATACTGTATTCCACTGCTTTCTTATTCAATATCATGACATCCTTATTGGGGCAAACATGCTACAGCACAGCGTGTTTAGGTTAGACCCACGCTGTCTTGTTTATCTGCCATGGCAAAACACCCACAAATGACATCAGCCACAGCTCGCTGTAAATTGCGTCCATACAATTGCAGAGTCCATGGCTTTTCGTTCAACATCAGTGTTGAATTCCTAAGTGTCTTGGTTTCACCAACAGTTCATTACCACAGAGTACCAAAATTATTAATGCACAATTCAGACCATCTGGACCCCACCACTCTGCTGTTCTGCCCTTCTCGCTCAGTACTCTCTAACCCTCCACTCCTTGTTGCCAGAGGGCCACTCCCTGTCAACTTGGCACCCCAGTATCTCTGGCGAGACCAATATCAACCTAACACTCGCGGGCGGAACACAATTGTGCTGAAAATTGGCACAGTGCTCAAACATCTATAAATGGATTGACAGCGTTATCTTCTTACCAACTATAACCGTATCTGGAGCAAGGGTGAGCTCTCATCTCAATGGAGGGAGAGCATTATTGTCTCAGTACTGAAACCAGGTATGTGTTCCCTAGAGAAGACCAGCTATCACCCAGTTACTCTCACCACTGTTCTCTGTAAGTTGCTTGAATGCATGGTGAGCCATTTTCCATGTTCCAGCTGGTGCTTCCCATAGTACACCCCCCTCCTCCCTCCCCCATATACAAGAGAATGGTGTCTTGCAAGGCTGTGTACTAGGTGTCCCTCTCTTTTTAGAAGTCAATCGTCTAACAGCATCTACGGGGTCTTCAGTATTATCTTCTTTGTATGCCAAACACTTTGCTTTTACTATTGTTCTTCTTGCGTGGATGTTGCTGAACACTAACGCCATTTGAAAGGCGCAATCATGCCCTCAGTCACAGCTTTCCATTTTCTGCCACCAAGATTCACTTCGTCCACAACCAGAACTTTACCTTGATGACCAATTACTCAATGTAGTGGAGACTTATCACTTTTTGGGACTGGTCTTCAATGCCAGGCTGATGTGTCTTCCCCACCTTTGCCAACTTAAGCAAAGATGCTGGCTACACCTTAATACATTTTGCTGCCTCAGTAACATCAACCAGGATGCAAACTGCACTGCCCTTCTGCAGCTTTACAAAGCCCTCATCCTGTCCTGTCTTGATTATGGGAGTCTTGCATACGGTTTGGCTTTGCCCTCAGCATTGCAGTCACTGGATCCGATACATCACTGTGGGGTCCGACTTGCAGCTGGAGCCTTCGACTCAATTATGCTATACATGTTTACAGCTTCCCTCAGCATCTAAACTACCATGTCCTTTACCAGGTCCACCACCCACACCTACAGTGTGTCTGTTCTGAACTCTAACCCCCCCCCCCCACATTGCCTCTTGTCAAGAAGCAATTGTGCCTAGACAGAATGAGATTTTCACTCTGCAGCGGAGTGTGTGCTGATACGAAATTTCCTGGCCTTTCGCGAAAGGCAAAGGTCCCAGGTTCGAGTCTTGGTCCGGCACACAGTTTTAATCTGCCAGGAAGTTTCAGCATTCGTGTGTGCCCCCATGGCATGTACCCCAACCTCGGATCTGTCTCGATTTATCCTTTGGACCAAAAGATTCATTCCCAGGTTTGGATGTGGTATACACAGATGGCTCAATGGCCAATGGATGAGCCAGTTTTGCATACACACAATCAAGTTGCAGTGAACTATGTTCTTTGGCAAATGAATGTATTGTCTTCAGGGCTGAATTGCTTGACATCAAACGAGCCCTTAGCCATGCTTGTTCTTGCACTGGCAGACGCTTCTAATCTGCAGCGACTCCCTGAACAGCCTTCAATCTACAGACCAGTGCTACTTTCATCACCCTTTAGTCACGACTATCCAGGGTCTTCTTTCTGACCAAGCTGGACAGCCAGTCATCTTTGTTTGGACCCCTGGACATGTTGGGATTTCATGGAATGAGCATTCCAACTGCTTGGAAAAGTTGGCTACCAGGATTCCAACTTTGTCATAGGGGTCCTACAACTGGACCTTCGATTGACTTTACACCATCTTGTTGGATGTCTGGAACTCAGAATGGTTCACCCAGGACTCCCCAAACAAACAGAGGGCAATATAAGGAGGCCACGACCATTTGGCAGTCCTTCTACGATCCACAGCCACATTCTCCGACGTGAGGATCCACCTTACTGCCAATGTGGCATCCATGTCCTACCAGACTGCCCAAATTTGGCTGCTTTGTGGCATTATCTTAAACTGCCAGACACACTACCACTGGTGACAGAAAACATTGCCAAAGCAACTGACCTGCTTTTACATGTCACCCATGGAGGTTGTTTCTACTTTGGGGCACTCTGGGCCTCATAGACTTCCTGAGGGTTTGAACGGGCATCCCTCACCTACTCTGGCCCAAGGGTACCATTGCAGCCCCCCCCCCCCCCCCCCCCCACTTGGCAATCTGGTCTGTCCCCTATCCTTCCCACCTTCTAATTCACCTTGCTCTTATATGTTCACTGTTTTTAATGTTTTATCTTTCCTAAACTTACATCATCTTGTCTCTGTTGCTTGGGGTAATGG
Organism: Schistocerca americana; assembly: GCF_021461395.2. Classification (NCBI taxonomy): domain Eukaryota; kingdom Metazoa; phylum Arthropoda; class Insecta; order Orthoptera; family Acrididae; genus Schistocerca; species Schistocerca americana. Next base: position 899,817,227 of record NC_060120.1, on the reverse strand, counting down.
ATGGTGAGCTGGTGCTGGTGGAATGCAGAGGGGGCGTCTTCCACTGCATACCATGCTCTGCAGACCTCCAAGTGAATTTTGGCAAAGTGGCTCACCCACCTTGCCTCCTCTCACTGCCCTCCTACTTCTCCTTGATTTTATCTATGTCTTATTGTATCTTGCTTACAATCACACTTGCCAGGGTTTGCCTTTTGTGTCATTCTCCTTAGGGTTATTCCTGGTTCAATACATACAGGATGAAGGGGCTGATGACCTCGCAGTTTGGTCCCTTTAACTCCAGCAACTAACCAACCAATACTACTGAAAAAGTGATGTCACATTGCTTATGGTTTTCCAATTATATTTAATTATTGTTTTTATATATGTGCAAATTTAATGCTTTGAGAGTAATGGCATGCCTAATGGACAAATTTAAGTGATGGGACAGTGATGAATATACAAAAAAAGTATGTAAAAAAAAAAAAGTGAAGTGATGTACGCAAGAGGGTTTTCCAGAATTTAATTTTTTTATAACCTAGCACTGAATTCAAGATTTTGTAACAGTTAGTTACACATGTCACTGCTCATGAAGTCATATCTCATGACTTATGTATCATACTTCGGTATAATATTGTAGCTACATTCAGGGGCATATGTGGATACTATCTGTGAAGTTTACTGTGAACAGAGTTAGTAGCAAAGAAGCAATACATTTAAATGTCATCTCCTGAACCAACCGTTGTATAATGATATAATTTTGCACTTACATTCTATGGTATATGTGCATACTGTCTGTAAAATGTGTGGGAAAGTAGTATACCATAAACATTTTTCCTTTCATCATTTTGTAGGGACTGTCAGTGAGAAAAAATTCCATAAAGGTTTGAAATTATTAGTAAATTTCACACACACACACACACACACACACACACACACACACAGGTATCCACATTTATAGTACGTATGAATTTCATGTGTTGTGTAGTTAATCTGTTAGTACAGGTTGTAGCTCATGACATAACTATTTTGAATTTTGTTAAAGTATAATTAATTTACATCACTTTGAAACATAACTATGTGAATACATGAATTACTGTAATTAATACTGGTATATTGGTTGTATACAGTTGTATGGATTTCCATTCCATGTATCTGGGAAGATGACAATTTAACATTCTTTATGTAAAGATAAATGTTAATTTTCTTCCTGTGAACTTGTTATTTGTATTTCCTTTGTTTGTATCTGGGAAGCTTCCATTTTTTAAAGTTTTGTGAATAGTTCAGGAGATAATATCTGTGAGCAAATTTTGCTTGGAGATTTTGTCTTGTAGAGAGCAGCCAGTTGAGTTGAGTATTTCGACAAGTGCTCAAAGTGTGACCCTTGTGAAAATAAAGAAGCAGGTGCAATGGAATACCACATTTGGAATTTTTTTACCACTAGAGAGCAGGATTTTGTGGCAGCCGAGCTCAGCTGAGCAGAAAGTAATGACCAATCGAAATAGGACCTGACTATCACAAGGAGAAGCAAAAACCAAGTACGAAGACTCGTAAAACAGGGGTGGAGGATGCGTCGAAGAAAAGGATGTGAACCAAAAATGCCTGGATACTAATTTTTATGGAATAATTTGCATAATTTACAAAAGTTCAGTACTTAGCTAATTTCAGAATAGGTTCATTGATCACTAATGGCTACCTATACCAGGACAGAACAACATTGAGGAATGCAGTAGAAAACTACAAACTTATCCTGCAGCTATCAGACTACGTCTAAAACACAAGACAGAATCAGCTCCTACACCAATTCAAATGCAGCGCACTAATAGGATCATTTACAGACTGTAGAGCAACAGACCAGTATGTTTTCATTGTGGACATCCCCATGGCCACCTGCTGAAATTAGGTAAACCAAATGAGATCACAATTTATAGAGATAGGGCTAATACAGATGAAAATCCTCACTAGATGACAGTTTCCAATATATTAGGAAAGCATAATGACATTATTACCAATAACCAGTCTGTCCAGGCATTTGTTGATTCCTGGGGTTTTATTTTCTGTGACATAGATGCTTATTGTTGCTAGCTGTAGAGGATTTTGTCCAGAGATTCGAGGGCCATGATGCTGATAAATAATATGTCCAGCTGACAGGAACCTGTCTTGCAACAATAATTATCACTGTCAAAACAAAGTCCTTTGAATTTTTGCTTACCAGAATACAAGCATAATGTTATCCTTGGATCGATCTTCTTGCAAGCATCATGACAAATCATAGACTGTGGAAGATTAGAGCTCTAGATTGATTAAGCTACTTCAAGGAGTTTCCACAGTAGCGATTGTTGTGGGTGACTGTTTTCAGTGGAAGATGCACTTCGCCCCCTCCCCATGTAATCAATGAGACAAGTTCTACTTAAACAGGTTGGATGCTCAGTTTAACTGCAAAAGGGCACTTAGCCTCACAAAAGAAATCTATATGCCACCAATGGTCATAACCACTTCAAGTGGGCATGAGAAGCTCTAGGTCAACAAGTGCCATTAACATCCACTATGCATACCAAATGGTATGTGCATATGGTCAGCTAGAAACGCCAACTCAGAGCCACAAATGGAGAATTATGGAACAACACCATTATGGACCATCCACAGGAGGAATCTATTATCCAGCGAGCAATATGTCCTGTCGTGACTAAAGGCCAACATTGGTAAGTGTCAGCCTTTCTGCATCAAATGTGAAATGGAAACAAAGCACACCAGACAACCCAATGAGTAACACCAAAACAACACTAGCTATTATCCTTCATCAGTCAGCACTCATCTTGGGAGTCTCCAGTTGAGAAGTGCAAAACATGTTCAACACTACATTTTTCAGCTACCTAACAGTCCTTGTTCCTCTCCCATGGTTCTCAAAAAGACAAATGGATGCAATGCCATTTCTATATTGATTACTGTCATAAGAAAAGAAATACCAAATGGGGTGTATACCCTCTGCCATGAACTGACAACTCTTATTATCTGAAGGAAATAAAGTACTTTTCCACTATGGTCACGTACATTGGCTATTGGCAGTTTGACTCTGATGATATTGATAAGAAAAGGACTGCCTTCATAACACCTAAAGGCCTCTATAAGTTCAGTCATGCTGTGTGGTCTGTGCAGTGCTCTAGCCACCTATGAAAGACTAGTGTACAAACTGCTTCAACATCTTAAATGTGTGACTTTGCTAGCTGGATGAAATTCTTGTTTTCTTGAATACATTTAAAGAGCATGTAAGTCACTTACAACTGTGCTGAACTGTGCTCATGATACAAGCCTTCATCTGAATCTGAGAAAGTACCTCTATGCCACCCACAGCAAAGCATAGTATATAGAGAGGTGCTGAATAAAATGCATTTGGCTGTTAAGACAGCAGTGCATGCCTTCAATGACTGCTGTAGCAGAACACTGTCAGGTGATCTTTCACAGAACCCAAAAAAATTCTGGTCGTATGTAAAGGCTGCTAGTGGCATCAAAGTTAGTGTCCAGTCCACAGTGAATGAGACAGCAACTGAAGTTGAGGGTAGCAAAGCAAAAGCTGAAATGCTCAGGGCTAACTCCATTTCCAAATGTCCTTTACATAGGAAAACCCAGGAGAACTGCCCTAATTTAATCCTCATTCCCCTGAAAAGATGAATGAAGACAGTATTAGTGTCAGTGGTGTTGGGAAACAGCTGAAATCGTTAAAACTCAACACAGTTCGAGGTCCCAATTGAATCCCTGTCAGATTCTATACTGAGTTTGCACTTAACTATAATCTCTCGTAGATCCCTTGAACGAAAAACCGTGCCCAGTTCTTGGAAAAAGGCACTGGTCACACCCGTCTACAAGAAGGATAGTATAAGAGATCCACCAAACTATTGTCCAATATCCTTGACACTGACTTGTTGTGAAACTTTAGGACATATCTGAGCTCAAATGTAATGATATATCTTGAACTGAACTCAATGCCAACCAGCATGGACTTCGAAAATGTCTTGCCAACCAGCATGGATTTCGAAAATGTCTATCAGGTCAAACCCAACTCACATTTTTCTCAGATGACATACTTAAAGCTCTGGATCAAGGCAGTCATATAGATGGCTAAGAATCGGCGACGTCCACACAAGGCATATAAAGAAATTGAATGGAACTGAACAAATCAAGGCAGGCGCAAGTACTCAAATATTTCACCCCGGGCTAATATATTATTGCTACACGCGCAAAATTGACCGCGCACTGGTTGATGGGAGCGACAGTACACGGAAAATACTTTTCCGGCCGATCACACCAGCCACCACACCGAGTGTCAGTTTAGTTTTCGCATGTAGTGTGTCTAATTGTAGTTCACGTTTCCGACGCTAGACAATTCTGGGAGAACCGAGAATCTAACGTAAAATGAAACTTCGGTGCACTGTCATTCACAGCACCGTTGTTCAACATTTCGTCCTTTACAAAGGGATTGTTATGAAAACAAAATTTTCATGCATATTGATGCAATAATGTACACAACTTATTACCGGTACCTTACAGTAACTATACGTGAATCTCTTATGTACTTTATGAAACGACTGCAGTTGTAGGAAACATTCAAACGTTTGTTACTTCGGCATATTAAAGCGCTAGGTATTTTTTTTTAAATATAAAACTACGTGCGGATTAAAATAAAAGTAAAAAAGAGCGTCGATGTCTGTTCTGCCAATTGAGATATCAGTCGCTTCTTCCGAAGGTACCGCAAACTAAGTTCAAAAGAGATGCTGAGTCTGTTTTGAAAAGTCTGGTTTTCCATTCACAATTTTACTTCACGCTCTTACCGCTCACTAGCACTTTTAAATCAAATCAAATTTTATTGTCGTTAAACAACTTAGTGTTGTACAAGGAAAGGCACCAAAACACAATACAGTACATACATACAGGTTTTTTTTAAAGGTACCAATTAGTTTTTTTTTAAATATACAGAAAAGAAAAGTATTTACAGTTATACATCTCCTTGGGTAAAATTTGTCACAAAATCTGATACCGCCTATATTTTCACTACATGCTATAATCATCATTCATTCTGGAGGCGCCTCAAGTTTTCTTTGAATTCCAGAACATTGTAGGTTGTATTCAGAATCTGCCAATTTTTTAGTTTCTTCCCTAGTTGCTGTACCGGCATTTCCCTCAGTGTTATAGGCAGTTTGTTGAATGGCTTAATCCCCATGTAGTTATGGCACCTTTGGGTTTTCTTCAGCCTTACCTGGGGCGTGTCAATGTAATGTTTATTTCTTGTGTTGTGTGAATGTACCTCCCCCCTTACCGTGAAGATACTCTGGTTTTCTTTGATGTCTATCAGGCAGTGGTAAAGGTTTAGTCGTACTCATTGTACTGTTGTGGAAAGAGAAACGTTGTCACTTCGACCTTCGGTTTCGAAGGTTTTCGTGTTACAGTTTCTTCATCTTAATATCCTTCTTTTAAAATACCATCCCCGAAAGGCACTGCCCAGTGTTCATCACGACGGAACATTGACTGATGCAAGACGAATCTTCATTTGGTATCATCCGTAAGAAAAGCTAACGTAGATGTAGAATACATGTTATGAATCGGCTTGTAATACAGAATATCATTAATGACCTTTGAAATTAATGGCAGGAAAGAGAAAAAAATAATCAGGTCCCACCGAGATTTGAACTCGGATCGCTGGATTCAGAGTCCAGAGTGCTAACCATTACACCATGGGACCTTGACATTAGTACTGTGTTGAATATGTAGTGATTATTACTTTTGCTTTATGTGTGTATCCTTAGATTTTTGCGTCAGCTTTAAGGGGTATTACAAATGTGGCCTTTCAAGTTCTTTCACTTCTACGTTTTCATTAGTTATTTCCCACTGTAGGTACTACGATAGTTATTTAGACTTCTGCAGTAGATGTCTGTTATTTCGCTATTCGTCTGTACGGTAATTAATGTTCGATAAGCTTTTTAATTGTGTTTTTTTTTATAGACCTGTTGAAGAATCAAATGGTTGCTGTATAGTTCCAAAATAAATATAATATCAGTAAAGAGATCTGTGCTGTGACACACTGGCAAATATAAAGCAACAACATGAGACTACTTCGTTGCGTTTTATTTACGACCAGTGATGAATACCTATAACTACAGAAGATATCGAGGAAACAAAAGTTGCTTATACAGGAAATTCAGAAGGCCTGCCTATAGTTCAAAAAACTTGATGAAGCACTTTCAAAAAGCAAAAACCGCAAGGGAAGAGGAAAAGACAGAATTACGTACCGGTAATGCAGAGTCACATAAAATATGGTGTTATGTTTCTGCAGCTTGCTACAAAGAAAAATTCCAGGCACAGGCAAGAATGTCATTGTTACACCTCTCAAAAAAGGAGGAGGAAATTGCAGAGATATAAGCCTGGTAGAACTCTTCATTTATAGGAGCAGAATAGTTTAGGGAGGGCATGGGGTGTCTTTCAAAGCAGTGGCGGCTCTACCATGTGTCACAAAGGTGCGTCACATTATAAAATGCTTGGGCCTAGCCTTGAGTTCACGCGAATAAATATGAAGGGCAGAATGTGACTTGAAACATTAATTTCCTGCCTTACATCATTCCGCCCATAAATTCATTATAATAGACATCATAAAATGCCATATTTGGTTTGCAGTACAGATTAAATTTAGTCCATGTGCTGTTATCGCTGTATGCTTGTAGTTCTTTTGTACATTTATGTATTTGCATCGAGTTAATTTTTTTTTCCTAGTCTAGGGCATCATTGCTTTGTCAGGCCACCCCCCCCCCCCCTTTCTACCAGGAAATTGTATCTCCTTGCCTTTTACTAAGTCCAAATAGCTCATGCTATTGTTTTTCCTTCAAAAACAGTGAACTATGTTAATTTCTGTGCACAGTGGCAGTGAAAAGTTCAGTTTTAGTGAAAACCTGTGAAAGAATCAACCCCCAAGTATAAAATAGCTTCCTACATCCGAGCGCTTGCCAATCGAGTTAATGAGTTGAATATTTTACATTAAGCACGTAAAGGAAAACTACGCTTACGGTTAGTTTGAAATTATGGTTAAAATTTGTTGGAAGTCGTTACGTGCTCTGATTATCAAATACTGGATGAATATAATCGGGGTAATTTGCACCACATTTGAAGCAAAAGCTAGTTTTTCACACATCTAAATATTTGTGACGTATGTCCTGAACCGTTTGTATCATAATTTTGAAGGGACAGTTAGTGGTTTATGTGGATACTGTCTGCAAAGCGCATTGCGAATAAAGTTAGTAGTAAAGAGTTTGCAAATTAAAACGTCATACCTGCTGCTGCCGTTGTACTGCATAGACGACGGAAACGTAGACAGTGATAAATTTTTTTCCTTCATCATTTACCCCCCCCCCCCCCCCCCCCCAAATGGGAAAAAAAATTATCATCTACAACGTTTCCGCCGTCTATGCAGTACAACGGCAGCATCAGGCATGAAGTTTTAATTTGCTATCTCTTCACTACTAACTCAGCGAGAGAAAGTTTCGAAAAGTTTGAAATTACTTGAAAGTTTATCGGAAGTCCCTGCGCGCTCTCATTCTCAAATTCTGGATGAATAAAACCCGGGCACTTCCAAAAATGCCAGCCTCCCCTTAATCTACATAGCCTGACATTTTCTTTCCATCAGAAACTTCAGTACGGTAACCAGTATACATAAACCATATTTTAATACACGCAATCGCTCATTAACAGCGTAACACTGAAAAAATATTTCCGTTCTTGTATTGAAAACTATAGTACTCCTATATACATTGCCATTTATTACCAGGTCTTCGTCATTTACCTACCAGCCATGGCTGGACAGACTGCGTCAAAGTTACAATCAAGTGATTTACAATATAATGCATTACAGAATAGCTATATTTTCCGATACACATATGCACTATTAAAGATATATTCGGGCACTATATCGTGGTTGTAGGCTGCTGCATAAACTAACGAGAATGTCGGCCAGAGAGGAGAGGGCCGGAGCCAGTTCCTCCTAAGGCTGTGCTGGCGGAGCAGGGGGAACAAGGCACGCCTCCCACTCTTAAGCGGGTAAGGACTGTCAGCCTACGTCCACGTTCTGGATCCTGCGAAAGCATAACTAAAATATGCTCATTTGGGATCGCCAGTTCAAAAATGGCTCTGAGCACTATGGGACTCAACTGCTAAGGTCATTAGTCCCCTAGAACTTAGAACTAGTGTAACCTAACTAACCTAAGGACATCACAAACATCCATGCCCGAGGCAGGATTCGAACCTGCGACCGTAGCGGTCTTGCGGTTCCAGACTGCAGCGCCTTTAACCGCACGGCCACTTCGGCCGGCGGTTCAAATGGTTCTGAGCACTATGGGACTTAATATCTGTGGACATCAGTCCCCTAGAACTTAGAACTACTTAAACCTAACTAACCTAAGGACATCACACACATCCATGCCCGAGGCAGGATTCGAACCTGCGACCGTAGCAGTCGTGCGGTTCCGGACTGAGCGCCTGAACCGCACGGCCACTCGGCCGGCGGATCGCCAGTATTTTGTGGTGTTGTCAAGGTCGCACTCTAACGCCATCATTGACCATATTTAGTCATTTCAAACTGTGAACACAAAACAACGATCAACACACAACACAAAGCAAAGCGGAGTGCACAAAACATTCGCCAGGGCCACAGGCAATTGTTTGATGATGCTGATAGTATCGTAAACGTGTAGTTTTGGCCCAACCTCTGGCGGTGACTTTAGGAACTATATATACTATATAGTGTCCACATATAACATACTCCGATACGAATGAAACCCCTTTTCGATATGCCACACAACAAAAACAAATTATGCCTCAAAACAAACGTCTTCGAGAGTATATATTTTTTATGATCAGCTGGAAAACAGACACCACTGAGAAAAAATGGAAAAACTGTTAAATACAAATAAGAAACCGGTGTTTACTTATTTTTGAAACAGATGAATCCGTCTTTTGTGACAGATAGCAAAATCATCAACCACTCTTTGCAAATCAAGTCTTTGTCAAAGTAGTTCGATTTCTGGAATACACATATAACTCAGGCGGTAATCAGACACTGAATTCCTTAGATGACTTACTACACGTCGCATACGCGAAAATGTTCTTTCACGTGCTGCAGAGAAAGCTGGAATAGCCACTGCTATTTGACTTAATTTGTATAAATCATGTTAAGTAAATTTATATTGCTCTAACAACTGGAGCAATGCAAGTAAATTGCCATTCTTCACTCCGTTTTGCTGTTCTTGTCTAACGATAAGGTTTTTTAATACCTTAACTTGTGTCTCCAACGATTCAGTTTTCTATGAATAATTTCGATTACCCATAAAACATTCATTATATTGAGTCCTTTAATTATTCCCTAGTTCAGTGTCTGTCATACATAAAGCTTTATCAAATACTAAAGATTTGAAGCCAGTTGGTTGTATAGTTTACAGGCTGTCTTTATTTACTCAAGATGTTATGGCAACTTTCGAATTAAACTACAAGAACACTTTCTTTCCACACATAAGTGAAATCCGAGTCTGATCTACGCATTTGACTGAACTGATCCCTTGTAGCTTCTACTACGTTGATTACAGCAACAATATCACAAAGTCTTTGCCATGAAGAAAATCAGATCGTGACATGCACTTTTCTATCAAGCATGTGAACAGGCATACATGAAAAACAAAAGAACAATTCAGCCTTGCACCAAATCCAGATGTTTCTGCAGCTCGTTTTGAAATTTATGCCTTAATGTTTACTCGGGTTACAACTATAGCTTCAGTTGTCTTCTTCACATCCAGACATGAAGTATATTGACAGTCCCATCTAGTAACCTTTTTAATTCCACTTTTCATTTTTATTTCTGTTGCAATAAACATTTGATGCACTGCCGACCCACTCATAAAAACACAAACTTACATTTTAAATTTTTGAAAGGCTCCCAAGCAACTACAGAGATATTTGTGTGTGAAGCTGTTCTCATGCTGTTTAAAGCCGGAATTAGACTCTGGTGCTCTTTTCCATTTAGTAAAACCCTCACTTACAAAACTAAGCAACTCTCTTTTTGTGCCTTGAATTCGGGGTCGAAAAAGTCGACAGACAGGAAAATATGCATCATCAATACTACGTTCTAGCCTTGGATGATGAATTTTGTACCAAGCTGGCTTGAAATTTCTTTTTCTGTCTCCAAACACGCGAAAAAGAAAATGATTTTATAGAGGCTGTTTTGGTTTGACAGTAGGTTTCGTAGACATACCACAAAATGGAAGCAGATGGATTAAGGCTGCTAGTGTTATCGCTAGGAATAGAAATAAATCTTTACCTTTGTTTACACCGTGCTTTTCATTTCCCAACTACTTAAATTCTTTTCCGACATCCATTTCTTCTTCATCAAACACAATTTCTTCCATATCACTTTCTAAATCGTGGAAACCAACCTCTGCATTCACAACAGAGATGTACATAACGTCCTCATCTGGTTAAATAAATTTTTGTTGCCGACTAAGGAAATCTGATATTCTAGGACAGTTTGCCACGTTAATACGTTCACTTTCCACATGACGAACAACTCACTAGTAGAAACAAAACGGAGACCACAATGAAACAATTTGTTTTTATTGTTTGCCGTTAATGCAAACTAACACAGGCGCAAACACAAAACACACAGAGGGGAAAAACCGTTAATTCGATACATCGATCGACTAGTTCGTTCACGCGTTGTTCAACAGTTACGGATCAACGGACAGGTCGATGTTAACAATGTCATCATAAAATCCATTTAGAATGTGTTTCTTTTATTTTACGGCTTTAATATGGGATATTAAAAAATTGCTTAACAAATTAACGGAGTGATCTGTCGTGTGTCTATAACTGTGTAAAAATTATTTTAATTTTATAAAATAACGTTTGGCTTTGGACTTTGATTATGAAATTTGTCCGTCTATATTGAGTGGGCCTGAGGGTGCGCCAAGAAAATTTTGAGTGGGCTCTGGTGCACCCCTGACACCGCCACTGTTGCACAGACAACGTGTTGGTATCTATTATTAAACAACAGATATGAAAAGCGACTCAAATAGCATTATACACTCCTGGAAATTGAAATAAGAACACCGTGAATTCATTGTCCCAGGAAGGGGAAACTTTATTGACACATTCCTGGGGTCAGATACATCACATGATCACACTGACAGAGCCACAGGCACATAGACACAGGCAACAGAGCATGCACAATGTCGGCACTAGTACAGTGTATATCCACCTTTCGCAGCAATGCAGGCTGCTATTCTCCCATGGAGACGATCGTAGAGATGCTGGATGTAGTCCTGTGGAACGGCTTGCCATGCCATTTCCACCTGGCGCCTCAGTTGGACCAGCGTTCGTGCTGCACGTGCAGACCGCGTGAGACGACGCTTCATCCAGTCCCAAACATGCTCAATGGGGGACAGATCCGGAGATCTTGCTGGCCAGGGTAGTTGACTTACACCTTCTAGAGCACGTTGGGTGGCACGGGATACATGCGGACGTGCATTGTCCTGTTGGAACAGCAAGTTCCCTTGTCGGCCTAGAAATGGTAGAACGATGGGTTCGATGACGGTTTGGATGTACCGTGCACTATTCAGTGTCCCCTCGACGATCACCAGTGGTGTACGGCCAGTGTAGGAGATCGCTCCCCACACCATGATGCCGGGTGTTGGCCCTGTGTGCCTCTGTCGTATGCAATCCTGATTGTGGCGCTCACCTGCACGGCGCCAAACACGCATACGACCATCATTGGCACCAAGACAGAAGCGACTCTCATCGCTGAAGACGACACGTCTCCATTCGTCCCTCCATTCACGCCTGTCGCGACACCACTGGAGGCGGGCTGCACGATGTTGGGGCGTGAGCGGAAGACGGCCTAACGGTGTGCGGGACCGTAGCCCAGCTTCATGGAGACGGTTGCGAATGGTCCTCGCCGATACCCCAGGAGCAACAGTGTCCCTAATTTGCTGGGAAGTGGCGGTTCCGTCCCCTACGGCACTGCGTAGGATCCTACGGTCTTGGCGTGCATCCGTGCGTCGCTGCGGTCCGGTCCCAGGTCGACGGGCACGTGCACCTTCCGCCGACCACTGGCGACAACATCGATGTACTGTGGAGACCTCACGCCCCACGTGTTGAGCAATTCGGCGGTACGTCCACCCGACCTCCCGCATGCCCACTATACGCCCTCGCTCAAAGTCCGTCAACTGCACATACGGTTCACGTCCACGCTGTCGCGGCATGCTACCAGTGTTAACACGTTCGCTGCGGTCGCCAGTGCGAGCCGCTAACGCGCGAGGCGGACGCTTGTAAGCGCACGTGCGCTGAGAGCTGAAATCATAGCCCTGCGAAACCTGTAAGTTTGTGGCGAATAAACTAGATGCCGCCAGCTGATTCGTTTGGAGTTCGTACGCTGGCTACCAGAGGCGCAGCGTTCCACTCAGTCAAAACAGTTCGGGGCTAGCTGCCAGGAGCGCTGCAATCACTTCTCTTTGCAGCCGCACGACCTTCTATGATTTTTATTTCGAGGAAATAACTTTACATAGTTACCGACTTAGCTCGCCACTGTATCTTTTCATAATTCTTATGGATGAATAAAACTTTGTTCTGCAAGGGAAGTCAGCAGTTTCAAGTTATAATAAGATACTGCTGGAATTTATATTTCGTAATCCATACCTGGCTGAATACAAATTATGAACACGCCTAAATTTTGATCGCAAGACTAATGTCTAGTTTTGCGACAAATTCATGTTGTGCACGAACGTAATATTGGCAACGAATATAACGTCTGCGGAAGAGGTGCTAGATATAGAAATACAAGTACACTTTAGCTGCATGCCGATCATGTGATAAATGCTGCCTGCTGTCTGTCGCTTATAAGCGTTACATGCATTTATTGCAAACAATTCTAACAAAGCCCCTTATTTATTTATTGTATTGCTAACTGGACAGAAAATGCAATTCACACAAGTGACAAATCCACTCCATTGAAAAAGAATTAGTCGGAAAACACCAAAAGATTTATAAAACGAAGAAAAAGAAACAGGACTCGTCTGCAATGTGGTGCTATGGAAACCCAATCACAAATATATACATATTATAAAAATGACTGTATGTGTATGTATGTATGTTCCACATCTCCTCCTACTGGACCGATTTCAACGAAACGTGGTACACATATTCCTATTATCGGAAAACTATCACTGTAGGGGTAAGAACCACATACGACACATACGTCAGGAGATATGACGTCATGAACAATGTAATTCGTCAAAAACGGCCGCATCATGTGACGATATTCCACATCTGCTCCTAAACTAGTACACCGATTTCAATCAAATTTGGTACAAATCTTCTCTAAGGTAATGAATCATTTGCTATGGTAGCAAAAACTGCTTACGATATATAGTTCAGGAGATATGACGTCATAAACAATTCTGTTCTTGAATAACCGCAACATCAGGTTTGTGATTTCTATTTATTATGTCATTACTACTAAAGCTATTCGCGAAGAATTTTGCAGAGGATATGCATATATACCACTAAATGTAGCTTTGAAATTATATCATAGTATGACACGTAGTACAGGAGATATGACGTCAAAACTATGAAACGCACGAAAATCCGTCCCACTATGCATGTGGTTGTAATGTATTACGTCTGTAATACCAACTCCATTCGCACCTCATTTTGCAGTTTCCTAATATTCTTCCCGGGGAACATGGAAAATTATATTCTTGTGGGACACATAGTACAGGAAATATTATGTCATGAAGATTGACCTGTGTGAAAACGGAACTGAGATGAATGGAAAATAGATAGCGATAGAACAGGAGGCGATGGACAGAGAGAGAAGAAGCAGATGGACTAACATAAGACAGGAATGAATACACACCCGGGCAACGCCGGGCACTGCAGCTAGTAACAAATAAGTTTTCAAGGTGTAGAGGTGATGTTTTTATAGCAAACCACAAATAAGTCCACATACGGTACTGTACAGAAACATCATATTCTGAGCAACCAATGTAACTATATTTACATGGCTATCAAATAAAACAAACACTTTACAAATCAAACACAAACAGATCTTCCTCTGTAGATACGACGTCCCATTACATTATGGATGTGTAATTGTGCAGCAGTTCAAACAGAATCCAGGTTGGTTTGGACACGTTATACACACGTATGGTGTATCCGTACGCTTGCCCCGTGCCGCGCACGTTTTACATCGCTTCCGCATAACTTGCTTCGTCCCTTCCGTTGCGTCCCGCTTTTGCACAACATGTGTGTCTTTACATTTGTTACGCACACCTTTTGTAACGTCCATTGGTGGAAGTAGTCCCTTTATTATTTGTATTCTATAATCATATTATGCCCTGAGTATTTATTATATAGGTAATGTGCATTGAACATTAGCATGTCAACTACATGGAAGAATAGTTTCTTTGGCCAGCGGATTGTCTTTCGTTCACATAAATAATAAGACAACATCTGGTCCTGCCTATCGGTCCCAGACATACAACTATTATATCTGATAATTGGCAGTGGTTTCGCGACTATTTGCTGGCGTGCATTCTGCACACGTTCCATTGTATTGGGGTATTCTGTGGAAATATAGGAGACCTCTCGTCTATCCTTCCATTTGCCGATCATTACCCCGTCCGAATATCGTGCTATGGTGTCCCCTTTCCCCAGCTTGGCGCATACCACGTCTTTAGGGGTATTTTTCCTATTTACCCTTAGTGTCCCGGTGCAATGTGTTTTTGCATTCAACAGGGTTTTAGCTAAGGCAAAGCTGTTGTAAAAATTGTCCATGTAAATGTGATGGCCAACATTCACCTTCTCTTCTAACAAATGCAATACTATCTTTTCAGCATGCCCTTTTCCCCCCATATCACCACGCATCCCCGTGTACACAGCGCATTTATTGATGAAGCCGTCTGGGTTATTTAGCATGTACAATTTGATGCCATACTTATTTCTTTTGTTTTTTATGTATTGTCTAAATGACAATCGTCCCCTCCAAAGAATCATTGATTCATCTAAAGAGAGATCCCTACCTGGATAATACACATTACACATTTTGTTGTTGAAATAATTCAATATAGGGCGTATCTTATACAGTCGATCATTTGGTTTCGGTTCGCCTGACTCTGGATTTTTTGCAAAATGCAATGCGCGTAAGATAAGCAAATATCTGTCTCTGCTCATACTCATCGTTATTCCTTTATTTTCGAACAGCGGATCCCTCTTCCAGTAGTCTTGTAGTCGGGCACATTTGACATTACCCATATGTAATGAAATCCCCAGGAAGACAAGTATTTCTTCTATACTTACGGGTTTCCAATTACTAATTCTAGAGCCCTCTTGTGTATTTGCGCTCGCAAATATATTCCGTGCGTTATCATTTGTTTCGTCAACTATGAGCTGCAGTATGTCATCTGTAACCAGTAGCCTAAAGAAATCCATTGGCGTATTGCCAGCAGGCTTCATCAGCAAACATTCTGCTTTCGTAAACGGGTGATACTGCATCCCATGTGGTTCTTCATGCCACGTAACACCTGGTTTGCTTACCTCTGCGAGCGCTGGTTCTTTATCGTCGGCGATTTCCTCATCATCGTCGCCCGTATCGTCCGATTCCGAACTGTCACGAAACATACTGGACAGTTCTGCTTCCACACTGTCATCACTGTGGTCTGTTTCTGCAGTCTCCAAATGCCAGTCACCCTCATCTGGTTCGTCCTCTCTGAACTCTACATCACTATCTTCTAACACACGTAGTAACTCATGGTCAGTATATTGGTCACTCTTCCTACACTTTTTCGCGTTCGAAGGCCCCGGTGTCGGTTCATTCGCCGCCATTGCAAACAATGCACAACACAGACGACAAAAAACGAAAACACACAACTGCAGACAGGAACACGTTACGTGATACGTCGTTGGTTACTTGAACTAACACGAGTGCACAGCCGAACAAACTAAACTGAGAACTCTGCTAGTGAACGCGCCGCTTATATGCGTCAGCCGCAGCGAACATGTTGACGGCGTAGCGTAATGGTCAAGCGCATTGCTCACGAAACTGTCGACCTGGAATCAATCCCAGGTGCTTCCTAATTTTTTTCAATTGTTTTCATTCTTATTTTCCTTGGTTTCGTCAGATTTTTCAACTATTTACCGTAGAATTTAAATACATTCAAGTAGTATATTTATATAACTAGGCGAAAGTTTTAATGAAAATAAAGATTTTAAAGATTCTTGTGATTACGTGCGCTACTTTTTATTCATTACGACAGTAGAAGTTTTGCCATTTTTATGGTGACATATCATAGAAACATGTGAAACATATATGTTTCACTCTAGGCACATTTTATGAAGGCATTGTTTGAGCAGTTACATTTCTCTGCAACATGCTTCATTGGAAAGCACACTTAATTCAAGTTTTAAAACTAAGGTGTTTCCTCTAATAGTTTGGATGCAAACCAAGCGTACTAGATCATAGGGGTGTCCACAAGAGCACTGAATTGATGCAGCACGGTCGAATGTATTTTAATTGCATCTTCTCTTGATGATACCTCTCGCTGTTGTTGGAGTTATTCAGGGGCACTTTGTAATCTTTTAATTAGATTTTTGACTTGACGATAGCAATATACATCTACCGTAAATAACCGAACACTCTGAAGATACGAAGTAAAATAAAAATGAGAAAAAAAAAATCAGGACGGACCTGGGATTGATCCCAAGTTGCCTGTTTCGTGAGCAATGCGCTTCACCATTACTCTACGCCAATAACGACGAACAGAGCGCTAAATAGGGTATAGCCTCCTATAGTGCTATCGGAACAACTTTCGAGAGCATGTTCTCCTTTCCTATGGCCAACTCAGGCGAAATATTTCGGGCACGTTATGTGGAGTCCCACCTCTTTCTAGAAACAATTCGGACGAAATCGGCGTGTCCCAGTTGGCGACCTCCCCTAGTGAGAACTCAGCTAGCGAGCGCACCGCTTATAAGTGTTACCCGCACTGGCTTGCTGATCGCGGCAACGCTTATGAGCGTCAGCCGCTCTGGCGTGTTGATCGCGGAAACGCTTATGAGCGTCAGCCGCTCTGGCGTGTTGATCGCGGAAACGCTTATAAGCGTCAGCCGCAGCGAACGTGTTAAAGACTGCGATGGAGCTCCGTATGTCACGGCAAACTGGCTGACACTGACGGCGGCGGTGCACAAATGCTGCGCAGCTAGCGCCATTCGACGGCCAACACCGCGGTTCCTGGTGTGTCCGCTGTGCCGTGCGTGTGATCATTGCTTGTAGAGCCCTCTCGCAGTGTCCGGAGCAAGTATGGTGGGTCTGACACACCGGTGTCAATGTGTTCTTTTTTCCATTTCCAGGAGTGTAGAATACTTACATGAAGGCGTTTGACCTAATAGATAGAAGACTTTAATGGAATATAATGGAAGAATGGATACCATTATCAGTATCGGTACTCGTAATCTTCTTAAAAGATTTGGTGTTCCAGGAGAATGGTCAGTTTGCAGGGATAGCAAACAAATAAAAGTTTAATAAACATGAGCTCTAATCCGCATACGGTAAGAGGTATCAAAACTTCATCTTCCAAACCAGTATTGTGAAACAAATCTCTTTTACTAAAAGTTCTTTGCTTTCCATATTTTGGGAGTAGATACTATGGACCAAAACAAAACAAAAAATGTCTAGCAAAGATGGGCTCTAAAATGCATAGCAATATCTTAAGAGCTATGAGCGCTTGTGCCGTAGAAAATACGTGTTTACGTGTTTAACTGTAGCAAAGACGAACAAGTATTCATTGCTCTTAAGGTTCTGGTACCGGGATGCACACTATAGTCCAGGTTTACCGGACATTTTTTCTTTTTCTTTTTGTCCATACTGCCACGTCTCAAAATATGGAAAGGAAAGAATTTGAAATAGAAGAGCTTTGATTCATAGTATCAAATATGAAGAAGTGCTCTTAGCTTCTAAGGTATGCATTTTAGAGCCCATGATGGTTCCTGTCATATCCCTCAATACTGACCATTTCTTCTGGAACAAACTGCGCAAATACAACTATAGATATCAAAATATCTGAAAAATCCAAGTAAATCAAGAGGGTCAGACAAGGGTGTAGTCAGCCACTCGCAATTTTTAACCTATGTGAGAGGCTCCTTTCCAAAAGGTACAAAAAAAAAAAAAGGAAGAGTGAGATAACATGTGGCAGCACTACTTAGAAATCGTGGCGGACTGCATCAAACCAGTCAAAAGAGTGATCATCATCAGGATTTCCTTCCAGCGAGCCAGGTAGGAACTTTGTGAACGATATGCCTCCATTGGATTCTGGGCTGGTATAGCTTTTCCCTCTCCACTACATCCCATGTTACTCCTCTCCTCTTGAGATCTTCCTTAGCGTGGTCTGTCCATCTCCTCCTAGGCCGCCCAATTGGTCTTCTTCCTGGCATCTCCATCTCCAAGTACTGGCGTGGAGTTCGGGTCGGGTGCATTCGTTTCACATGACCGAACCACTTCAATCTCAAAGCACTCATTCTTTCCTCTGTAGTCAATGTCACTTGCAGGTCTCTCCTGACATAATCATTCCTGACTCTGTCTCTCCTAGTTTTTTGTAGAGCTGACCTAAGGAACTTGATTTCACATGAAACTTCCTGGCAGATTAAAACTGTGTGCCAGGAAGTTTCATATCAGCGCACACTCCACTGTAGAGTGAAAATTTCATTCTCGATTTCACATGCTTGTATTTGACTCTATTCTCTTTTATTTATGACACATGCCTCTAGACTATACATCATGATTTGCAGGAGATAAGTTTTATACATGGTCTGTTTGGCTCTTTGAGGGACTTCCTCAGGGGACACCGTCTTAACGTAGCACTATCCGTGCGGGCGAGGAGGTTTGCGTGCTCTGGATCCGGAGGGCTATGCTGGCGGTAGCGTAGTAACCAGCAGGGTCACCCATGCCGGATAGGCCAAAGGGAGGAGCCAGACGAAGTGTGTCCCACAATGACCTATCATTAGCCTGTCCCCTATCCTAAACCTCTCCTTATTCCTTACCATTATGAAATCCTTGCCAGGGATATGGCGAAGTCCTTAACGGAAGCTACGGCGGAGAACATCTTTGGTATGGCGCAGCTGCCGGAGGAGGCACCCTTTACCTCCTAAGGGCAAATGAGGAGTGGAACCACTGCCTTGTGGTGAAGAGGGATCTTCAAAAGCTGATGGAGTAAACCCTGAAAGAAAATCCTCGGATTAGGCGTAGCAGGCCAGCAGATGAGAAAAGTTGTCATTGCTTTCAATCATAGAACGAGCCTTAAAAGAGTGATGATTTTGAAAAGAATGAATTGTTAGAGTCAGGCATATGTATGGGTTGACCAATTCCAACTGCGATTCACTGATACTGTAGTCAAAGAATTTCGGCACCGGGTTTTTGCATTTGTAAAGCTTTATATTTCTGATCATTTAAAACGAGTCACTAATTTCTGCATCACTGTTAACTCTTTTCAAGATATGACTGAATATATGTTCAGCTTTCTCCTGGCAGAATTTACCTACAGACAAGCGCGCGGGGTAGCTGCGCGGTTTAGGGCGTCTTGTCACGGTTCGCGCGGGTCCCACCGTCGGAGGTTCGAGTCCTCCCTCGGGCGTGGGTGTGTGTGTTGTCCTGAGCGTAAGTTAGTTTAAGTTAGATTAAGTAGTGCGTAAGCATTGGGACCGATGACGTCAGCAGTTTGGTCCCATAAGACCTTCCACAAATTTTCAAATTTGCAAAAGTCTTAGGTTATTATTAACACACCTCCCTGTCCCACACAGCTAAAGTTACTTCTACATCTGTCAACAGCTCCGTACCCGAGATGGAATGCTGCGACCAATCCAGTCACAAGTACTGTTTGATACTCGATATGAATATAGTGTTGTACTAATAAGCATTGGTGTGGTAGTGAGTCGACTCTCTTTCGGAAGTCAAGGATACTGTGTCCATCTGACTGTCTTGATACGTGCCTTTCAGGACATCATCTGAGAAGAGTAGTAATTGGCTTTCACATGATAGGTGTTTTCGAAATCCAGCGTGGAAGAGGTTACTTTATTCAAGATATCTCATTATGTCTGAGTTCAGAATACGTTTAGTTCAGTCAAGGTAAAAGATAAATCGTATGAAACACAAGTAAACAATTATGCATGATAATAATGACAGGGCTAGTTTAAGGTCTAAGAGAAACAAGCCGCCGGCCGGAGTGGCCGTGCGGTTCTGGGCGCTGCAGTATGGAGCCGAGCGACCGCTACGGTCGCAGGTTCGAATCCTGCCTCGGGCATGGATGTGTGTGATGTCCTTAGGTTAGTTAGGTTTAATTAGTTCTAAGTTCTAGGCGACTGATGACCTCAGAAGTTAAGTCGCATAGTGCTTAGAACCATTTGAACCAACCATTTTTAGAAACAAGCCGTCGCTTGGGGCGCCCAACTGAGAGGAGCGCCAGGGTCATTCAGGAGCAAGATTAGTAAACAATGCATATCACTGTTAGTAGCGAAGTCAGACGCAGGTGAAAAGTGGACTAGGAATAAGGGGGAGGGAAGCACCAAACGAAAAGTCGCTCGTGTGGAAAAACGTTCTCGAACCGACCCTGAAAGAACTACAGACTGTTGTCTGTGAGATGGCTCCGTGTACTTTCCGACCATGCGCATTTTCGACCGGAACCTTCGCCATTGTTGCGGCTCCCTTTGACTTCGTAAGAGAGAGGTGTACGTACCACTGTGTGGTCTAGGTTCCTGCCTAACCACACCCTCGGAAATCGCAACGTATACAGAAATCAACACTGAAATATTCGTGAGGATCAAGAATATGTCATTGCTGCTCGTTTCACTAGCAGCAATTTAATCTTTCCTTTTTAATCAGGCAAAAAAATAAACATTTACATATGCTGCAGTTTTAAACATGGCTGTCTCTCAGCAATAGTATAGGTTTCAGCGTAGGAATCATACAGGCCAACAGATTACAAATAACTGTTTCGTAGACTGACCTAGGTTTCGACGCTTCCAAGGATGTCTTCATTAGAATTAAATTTTAAGAAACCGTAAAAGTACATTGCGAGAAAGCAAAGGAAGCAGGTACTCATGTAGCAGAGTACTTGTGGATGCACATGGGTATCTTTTAGGCTAGATGGTAGTTTGAGATATTCTGATGAACACTCACCAGTGGATTCGCAGTTTAGGGACATCAGATCGCGTTTGCAATAAAATTACTTCGACTGTCAAAATTTTATCACTAATTTGTCGAAGTGTTCGTAACAAAGTTACCGAATTGGCTGTCCTCCATGTAATTTTTCACTCTCAAATTATTCTTTGGATCGAGAGCTGGGTAAAACGCGAAATAAAAAGTTCTGAAATATTTAGCGAATCATGGAACATTTACCAGAAGAACAGAATAGGCGCTATAGGAGCGGGTGAGTTCATAGCTGTTGACAAAAATACTGTCTCTTTTGAGGCTGAAACTGAGTGTGACAGTGAAGCTATCTGGTCACGTATAACAGTCTAGGGGAAATCAAGTTAATTGTTCGATGTTCTTGCCGGCCACGTGATTCCACTCGGACAGTTCTAGAGTCAATCAAAGAAAGTCTACGGTGGTAGCGTGTAGATACCTAGATCATGCAATACTAACTGGAGGCGACTTTAACCAATCAACAATAGACTGGAACATCTATGGTTTCGTTGCAGGAAGTGTAGACAGTTTTCGAAGTACTTCAGAACACGTTTTCCGAAAACTGTCTTGAGCAGCTAGTTCGGCAAGCCACGCGCAGTGGATTTAGACCTTGTAGTTACAAACAGGCCGGAGCTTATCGATGGCGTCAGTGTAGAGACGGGGATTAGTGGTCATGATGTCATCATAGCTACTAGGGTTGCGAAAGTTAATAAATCAATCAAAAAGGCTAGGAGAGTGATTCTACTAGAACGACCGAATAAGCAGATGTTAGGCATATACACTCCTGGAAATTGAAATAAGAACACCGTGAATTCATTGTCCCAGGAAGGGGAAACTTTATTGACACATTCCTGGGGTCAGATACATCACATGATCACACTGACAGAGCCACAGGCACATAGACACAGGCAACAGAGCATGCACAATGTCGGCACTAGTACAGTGTATATCCACCTTTCGCAGCAATGCAGGCTGCTATTCTCCCATGGAGACGATCGTAGAGATGCTGGATGTAGTCCTGTGGAACGGCTTGCCATGCCATTTCCACCTGGCGCCTCAGTTGGACCAGCGTTCGTGCTGGACGTGCAGACCGCGTGAGACGACGCTTCATCCAGTCCCAAACATGCTCAATGGGGGACAGATCCGGAGATCTTGCTGGCCAGGGTAGTTGACTTACACCTTCTAGAGCACGTTGGGTGGCACGGGATACATGCGGACGTGCATTGTCCTGTTGGAACAGCAAGTTCCCTTGCCGGTCTAGGAATGGTAGAACGATGGGTTCGATGACGGTTTGGATGTACCGTGCACTATTCAGTGTCCCCTCGACGATCACCAGTGGTGTACGGCCAGTGTAGGAGATCGCTCCCCACACCATGATGCCGGGTGTTGGCCCTGTGTGCCTCGGTCGTATGCAGTCCTGATTGTGGCGCTCACCTGCACGGCGCCAAACACGCATACGACCATCATTGGCACCAAGACAGAAGCGACTCTCATCGCTGAAGACGACACGTCTCCATTCGTCCCTCCATTCACGCCTGTCGCGACACCACTGGAGGCGGGCTGCACGATGTTGGGGCGTGAGCGGAAGACGGCCTAACGGTGTGCGGGACCGTAGCCCAGCATCATGGAGACGGTTGCGAATGGTCCTCGCCGATATCCCAGGAGCAACAGTGTCCCTAATTTGCTGGGAAGTGGCGGTGCGGTCCCCTACGGCACTGCGTAGGATCCTACGGTCTTGGCGTGCATCCGTGCGTCGCTGCGGTCCGGTCCCAGGTCGACGGGCACGTGCACCTTCCGCCGACCACTGGCGACAACATCGATGTACTGTGGAGACCTCACGCCCCACGTGTTGAGCAATTCGGCGGTACGTCCACCCGGCCTCCCGCATGCCCACTATACGCCCTCGCTCAAAGTCCGTCAACTGCACATACGGTTCACGTCCACGCTGTCGCGGCATGCTACCAGTGTTAAAGACTGCGATGGAGCTCCGTATGACACGGCAAACTGGCTGACACTGACGGCGGCGGTGCACAAATGCTGCGCAGCTAGCGCCATTCGACGGCCAACACCGCGGTTCCTGGTGT
Organism: Schistocerca americana; assembly: GCF_021461395.2. Taxonomy (NCBI): domain Eukaryota; kingdom Metazoa; phylum Arthropoda; class Insecta; order Orthoptera; family Acrididae; genus Schistocerca; species Schistocerca americana. Next base: position 899,793,920 of record NC_060120.1, on the reverse strand, counting down.
GTCCGCTGTGCCGTGCGTGTGATCATTGCTTGTACAGTCCTCTCGCAGTGTCCGGAGCAAGTATGGTGGGTCTGACACACCGGTGTCAATGTATTCTTTTTTCCATTTCCAGGAGTGTATAATGGTTTGCAATCATTTAGTTCCACGATGATGGACATAGAGAAAATATGGGCAAAGTTTAAACAGATTGTACGTCATGCTCTGCACAAGTTGTTGTTGTGGTCTGCAGTCCAAAGACTGACTCTCCATGCTACTCTATCCAATGCCAGCCTCTTCATCTCCGAGTAACTAATGCAACCTACATCCTTCTGTATCAGCTGACTGTATTCATTTGTTGGTATCCCTCTACGATTTTTATCCCCCACGCTTCTCTCCGGTGCTAAGCTGGTGATCCCTTGATGCCTCAGAAAGTATCTTACCAACAGATACCTTCTGCTACTCTGGATGTGCCACTAATTCCTCTTCTCTCCCTTTCTGTTCAGTACCTCCTCATTAGTTACGTGATCTACCCATCTAATCTTCAACATTGTTCTGTAGCACCACATTTCAAAAGCTTCTATTCTGTTCTAGTCTAAACTGTTTATAGTCAATGTTTCACTTTCATACATGGCTACACCCCACACAAATACTTTCTGAAAAGACTTACTGACATTTAAATCTATACTCGATGTTAACAAATTTCTCTTCTTCAGAAACACTTTTCTTGCCATTGTCACTCTACAGTTTGTATCCTCTCTATTTCGACCATCATCAGATATTTTGCTGCCAAAATAGCGAAACTCATCTACTACTTTAAGTGTCTTGTTTCCTAATCTAATCCCGGCCGGTGTGGCCTAGCGGATCTCGGCGTTTCAGTCTGGAACCGCGCGACCGCTACTGTCGCAGGTTCGAATCCTGCCTCGGGCATGGATGTGTGTGATGTCCTTAGATTAGTTAGGTTTAAATAATTCTAAGTTCTAGGAGACTGATGATCTCAGATGTTAAGCCCATCATAGTGCTCAGAGCCATTTGAACCATTTTGAACCTAATCTAATTCCCTCAGCATTACCTGATTTAATTCGACTATATTTCATTATCCTCGTTTTTTTTTTTTTTTTTTTTTGTTTATGTTCATCTTTCAAGACACTATCCATTCCGTTCAATTTCTCTTCCAGTTTTTATTTCTTCTCCAACTTTTTTCTTTTTTTCCTTTACTGCTTGCTCAACATACAGCTTGAATAACACAGAGGATAGGCTACAACCCTGTATCAGTCACTTCTCAACCACTGCTTCCATTTCGCGCCATCTGATTTCTGCACGAATTGTAAATAGCTTACCGCTCCATATATTTTACCCCTTCCACCTTTAGAATTTGAAAGAGAGTATTCCAGTCAACATTGTCAAAAGCTTTTCCTAAGTCTTCAAAAGTTATAAATGTAGGTTTGCCGTTTCTTAACCTATCTTCTATGAGAAGATGGGTCAGTATTGTCTCGCATGTTCCTACATTTCTACGGAATCCAAACTAATCTTCCCTGAGGTCGGTTTCTACTTGTTTTTCCATTCTTCTGTAAAGAATTCGTGTTACTATTTTGCAATTGTGATTTATTAAACTGATAGTTCTGTAATTTTTACACCTATCAACACCTGCGTTCTTTGGAACTGGAATTATTATGTTCTTCTTGAAGTCTGAGGGTATTTCGCCTGTATCACACATGTTGCTTACCATATGGAAGAATTTTGTGCTGACTGACTCTCCCAAGGCTATCAATAGTTCTAAAGGATTATTGTCTACTCCCGGGGCCTAGTTTCGATTTAGGCTGTAAGTGCTCTATCAAATACATCACACAGTATTATATCTCCGATCTCATCTTCATTTACGTCCTCTTCCATTTCCATAGTATTGCCTTCAAGTGCATCCCCCTTGTATAGACCCTCTACATACTCCTTCCACCCTTCTCCTTTCCCTTCTTTGCTTAGGTCTGGTTTTCCGTCTGAAATCTTGATATTCATGCAGGTGTTCTCTTTTCTCCAAAGATCTTTTTAATTTTACACTAGTGATATATGCTTCTACATCCTTACATTTTTCCTCTAGCCATTCCTGTTTAGCCTTTTTGCACTTCCTGTCAATATCTTTTTTAGACTGCTTCATTTACTGAATTTTTATATTTTTTCCTTTCATCAATTTAATTCAATATCTCTTGTGCTCCCCAAGGATTTCTACCAGCCCTCGTCTTTTTATATATGCATCCTCTTCTGCCTTCACTATTTCATCCTTCAAAGCTACTCATTCTTCCTCTACTTTATTCCTTTCCCCTGTTCTTGTCAATTGTTTCCTAATACTCCCTCTGAAACTCTCTACAACCACTGGTTTTTTCAGTTCATCCAGGTCCCATCGCCTTAAATTCCTACCTTTTTCCAGTTTCTGCAGTTTTAATCTACAGTTCATAACCAATAAATTGTGGTCAGGCTCCACATCTGCCCCTGGAAATGTCTTAAAATTTAGAACCTGCATCTGAAATCTCTGTCTTACTATTATATAACCAATCTGAAACTTTCCTGCATCTCCAGGTCTCTTCACGTGTACAACCTTCTTTCATGATTCTTAAACCAAGTGTTATATATGATGAAGCTATGCTCTGTGCAAAATTCTACCAGGCGGCTTCTTCTTTCATTCCTTTCCTCCAATCCATATTCAACTGCTACTTTTTCTTCTACTCCTTTTCCTACTATCGAATTCCAGTCCCCCATGACTATTAAATTTTCGTCCCCCTTATCTGAATAATTTATTTTATCTCATCCTGCATTTCTTCAATTTCTTCATTATCTGCGGGGCTAGTTGGTATATAAACTTGTACTACTATGGTAGGTGTGGGCTTCGTGTCTGTCTTAGCTACAATACTGAGTTCTCTATGCTGTTTATAGTAGCTTATCCGCAATCCTATTTTTTATTCATTATTAAACCTACTCCTGCATTACCCACATTTGATTTTCTATTTACAACCCTGTATTCACCTGACTAAAGTCCTGTTCCTCCTGCCACCCAACTTCACTAATTCGCATTATGTCTAAGTTTACCTATCCATTTTTCTTTCCAACGTTTCTAACCTAGCTGCTCGATTAAGGGATGTGATATTCCGCGCTCCTATCCGTAGAACGCCAGATTTGTTTCTCCTGATAACGATGTCCTCCTGAGAAAGTCCCCGCCCGAAGATCCGAATGGGGGACTATTTTACCTCCGGAATATTTTACCCAAGAGGATGCTATCATCATTTAACCAAACAGCAGAGCTGGATACCATCGGGAAAAAATACGGCTGTAGTTTCCCCTAGCTTTCAGCCGTTCGCAGCACCAGTACAGCAAAGCCGTTTTGGTTGATGTTACAAGGCCAGATCAGTCAATCATCCAGACTGTTGGCCCTGCAACTACTGAAAAGGCTGCTGCCTCTGTTTAGGAACCACACGTTTGTCTGGCCTCTCCACAGATACGCCTCCGTTGTGGTTGCATCTACGGTACGGCTATCTGTACCGCTGAGGGACGCGAGCCTCCCCACCAACGGGAAGGTCTGTGGTTCACGTATGTGCGGAGAAAGTGGATTAAGGACGAAAAGACCACCGTGGTTTAACAACGGAGTTCGAAAAATGCTGAAGAAGCAAATTCTGTAGCACTCGCGGTTCAAAGAAGAACGCACAAATGACGGCGGGCAAACGTTACTAGCGATTCGTGCGTCTGCGAAAACATGTCTGTGCGAAGCATACAATAACTACCACTGTCATACCTTAGCAAAACATCTGACCGAGAACCCGAGTAAATTCTGCTCTTATGCTTCTATCAAGTCACTTATTGACCATTGCGTGGGCTGTTGAAGGTAGCAAAACGAAAGCCGAAATTTTAAATTCCGCGTTTAAGAAATCGTTCACGCAGGAGAATCATACAAACATACCATTGTTTGACCATCGCAGAGTTCAGTGTGGATGACAAAGTAATAAGCATCCCTGACGTAGAGAAACAACTGAAAGAGTCGAAAACATATCAGTCGCGAGGTCCGGATGGAATCCCAGTTCTATTTTACAAAGAGTACTGTACGGCATTCGCCCCTTACTTAACATGCATTTATCATGAATCTCCCGACCAGCACAAAGTCCCAAGCGGCCGGATAAAAGCGCTGGTGACTTCTGTATATAAGAACGGTAAAAGAACGGACCCTCGGAATTACAGACCAATATCCTTAATGTCGATTTTCTGCAGAATTCTAGAACATATTCTGAGTTCGAATATAATAAATTTCCTTGAGACCAAAAACCTTATGTCCACGAATCCCCAAGGTTTTAGAAAGTATTTCTGGCGTGAAACTCAGCTTGCCCTTTTCTCACATGATATACTGCGAACTGTGAATGAAGAGCAACAGGCGGATTCCATAGCCCTAGATTTGCGAAAAGTATTTGACACGGTACGCCACTGCAGAATGTTAACAAAGGTACGAACATACAGAAGAGGTTCTCAGATATGTGACTGGCTCGGAGACTCATTAAGTAATAGAACCCACTATGTTCTCCTCGACGGCGAGTTGTTGTTTGCTGATGACGCTGTGGTGTATGGGAAGGTGTCTAAGATCAGTGACTATAGGATGACACAGGATGACTTAGACAAAATTTCTGGTTGGTGTGATGAATGGCCCTTGGCTCTAGAAATGGAATAATGTTAGTTAATGGGGATGAGTAGGAAAAACAAACCCGTAATGTTCGGATACAGAATTAGTAGTGTCCTGCTTGAAACAGCCACGTTGTCTAAATAGGTGGCCGTAACGTTGCAAAGAGGTATGAGATGGGACGAACATGTGAGGATCGTGATAGAGAAGCGAATGGTCGACTTTGGTTTATTGGGAGACTTTCAGAGCAGTTTGATTCATCTGTAAAAGAGACTGATTATCCTGTAGGTCGCTAGTGCGACCTATTGTTTAGTGCTGCTCGAGAGTTTGTTCGAAAGGAAGATCTCGAAGCAATCCAGAGGCGGGCTGCAAGATTTGTTATCGCTGGGTTTGAACCACATGCAAATGTTACGAGCACGTTTCGGGAACTCAAATGGGAATCTCTGGAGGGAAGGCGACGTTCATTTCGAGAAACACTGATGAGAAAATTTAGACTACCGGCATTTGTAGCTGACATCAGAATGATGCCACCAACATAAATTTCGCGTAATGGCCGCGAAGATAAGATACGAGAAATTAGGGTTTATACGGAGGTATACGTACAGTCGTTTCTCCCTCGCACTATCTGTGAGTGGAACAGGGAAGGAAACGACTACTCGTGGTACTGTGGCTTGTGGAGTATGTATATAGAGGTAGACGTAGATGTAATTCGTTTTCGTCAGCAGCAGAAACGTTGCAGCTGTGCCTAGCCAGTCCAGACGAATAAGGAAGTCATTACTATATGACATATAGTCTTTTGTCAAAGTTGCATTGGTTACAGAGATGTCAATAACAACTAGGCTTTTACAAATAAAACTATAGTAATCTCTACTACTAGTATCGTAGAGATCAAAGTGACGAATTCAACCTCTTTTCAGTCTCCTAAATTCGATAAGTAATTTCGGAGAAATTCCGATATTAGACCGTAGAGGTTATCTGTTCTGTTCTGCACATCAAAGCGGTTGCTATCATGTTGTTGTTATTGTTGTTGTGGTCTTCAGTCATGAGACTGGTTTGATGCAGCTCTCCATGCTACTCTATCCTGTGCAAGCTTCTTCATCTCCCAGTACCTACTGCAACCTACATCCTTCTGAATCTGTTTATTCATCTCTTGGTCTCCCTCTACGATTTTTACCCTCCACGCTGCCCTACAATGCTAAATTGGTGATCCCTTGATGCCTCAGAACATGTTCTACCACCGGTTCATTCTTCTTGTCAAGTTGTGCCACAAACTCCTCTTCTCCCGAATTATATTCAATACCTCCTCATTAGTTATGTGATCTACCCATCTAATCTTCAGCATTCTTCTGTAGCACCACATTTCGAAAGCTTCTATTCTCTTCTTGTCCAAACTATTTATCGTTCATGTTTCACTTCCTGACACTTAAATCTATACTCGATGTTAACAAATTTCTCTTCTTCAGAAACGCTTTCCTTGCCATTGCCAGTCTACATTTTACATCCTCTCTACTTCAACCATCATCAGTTATTTTGCTCCCCAAATAGCAAAACCCCTTTACTACTTTAAGTGTCTCATTTCCTAATCTAATTCCCTCAGCATCACCCGACTTAATTCGTCTACATTCCATTATCCTCGTTTTGCTTTTGTTGATGTTCATCTTACATCCTCCTTTCAAGACACTGTCCATTCCGTTCAACTGTTCTTGCAAGTCCTTTGCTGTCTCTGACAGAATTATAATGTCATCGGCGAACTTCAAAGTTTTTATTTCTTCTCCGTGGATTTTAATACCTACTCCGAATTTTTCTTTTGTTTCCTTTACTGCTTGCTCAATATACAGATTGAATAACATAGGGAATAGGCTACAACCCTGTCTCACTCCCTTCCCAACCACTGCTTCCCTTTCATACCCCTCGACTCTTATAACTGCCATCTGGTTTCTGTACAAATTGTAAATAGCCTTTCGATCCCTGTATTTTACCCTTGCCACCTTCAGAATTTGAAAGTGCGTATTCCAGTCAACGTTGTCAAAAGCTTTCTCTAGTCTACAAATGCTAGAAATGTAGGTTTGCCTTTCCTTAATCTATCTTCTAAGATAAGTCGTAGGTTCAGTATTGCCTCACGTGTTACAATATTTCTACGGAATCCAAACTCATCTTCCCCGAAGTCGGCTTCCACCAGTTTTTCCATTCGTCTGTAAAGAATGGAAAATGATTGCACACCGTAATAAGGGAATATGTCACGTCGGATATGGAGCAAACACAATCTTGATGTTGCAAATCGAATTTAATGGAAGTGCATATGACACCTCTATTTTGTGTCTTTATTTTGTTGCAATTACTGCTGTACACTGAGGTGACATAGTTATGGGATGGCGATGTCCACATAAACAAATGGCGGTAGTATCGCGTACACAAGGTGTAAAAGGGCGGTACGTTTGCGGCGCCGTCATTTGTACACTGGTGATTCATGGGAAAAGGTTTTCGACGTGATTACGGCCATACGACAGGAATTAACAGACCTTGAATGCGGAATGGAAGCTGGAGCTAGACGCGCGGGACATTCTATTTCGGAAAGAGCCTGCACAGAATACCAAATTTTAGCCATTGCCTCTCGCCACAGACAACAAAGTGGCCGACAGCCTTCACTTAACGGCGTTTCGTAGACATGTCAGTGCCAACAGACAAGCAACAATGTGTGAAATAACCACAGAAATTAATGTGCGAGTACGTTGTTCGTATCCGTTAGAACAGTGTGCGAAACTTGGCGTCAATGGGCTATGGCAGCAGACGACCTACGCGAGTGCCTTTGCTAACACCACGACATCGCCTGCAGCGCCTCTCCTGGGCTCGTGATCATGTCGGTTGGAGCCTGGACGACTGGGAAACCGTGACGTGATCAGATCAGTCCCGACTTCAGTTCGTAAGAGCTGATAGTAGGATTTGAGTGTGGCGCAGACTCCACGACCAACTTGTCAACAAGGCACTGTGCAAGTTGTTGGTGGCTCCGTAATAGTGTGGGTCTTTACATGGAATAGACTGGGTCCTTTGGATGTTCGACTACTTAGAGACTATTTGCAGTCGTTCATTGACTTCATGTTCCCAAACAATGATCGAATTTTTATCGATGACAATGCGCAAAATCACCGGGTCTCAACTGTTCACTACTAGTTTGAAGAACATTGAGGACAATGTCAGCGAATGGTTTAGCCATCCCGATCGCCCGACATGAATCCCATTGATGATCTGTGGGACATAATCGTGATGTCAGTTCGTGCACAAAATCCTGCACCGCGAATACTTACGCAGTTGTGGGTGGTTATGAAGACAACAAGGATCAATATTTTTGCAGGGGACTTCCAATAACTTACTGAGTCCATGCCACGTCGAACTACTACACTACGCCCGACAGAAGTAGGTCCGGCAGTGTATTAGGAGGTATGCCGTGACTTCTGTCACTCTAGTGTAATTTTACTATGTGTGCACATCGAAACTTTGTTTGTACATGTGAAATTATTATTAAAAATCATTATAGCAATATCTCCCCTTTCATAAATCCATTCAGTTTATGGAATTCACGTTTCTACAACCCTGTTGCAGAAACAAGAGCAGAACTGTAAAGGTAGCTTACGTTCTTGTCTACCATTTGGTAAGCCTGTCCAGACAGATGTAGCCATGTGAGATTATTATCTGTTTTAAACTAAGCTTTCCTCAGACATTCCGAATTTGTAATTAGGCTCTTAGCTGCGTCAACTGGAGCGTGCCATCAGCTAAACGCGACAGTTGTGTGCAATAAAATTATCTTCTATACACGGCAGCAATCGATTCGATGTTCAAAACAAATAATCCTAAGTTAGCATTCACTGTAATTCCGCCGCAACTACTCAACGGACTTCGAAGACTGAAATGCGTCTGAATAGGTCTCTTTGAGTGTTACAATACAAGCAGGAGAAATCACTATAGTTTCATTTATTAAAGTGAACTTGATACCGATACATCTGTAACTAACTCAGCTCAGGCAAGACATTATCAAATGCGTATTGAGGAGTTTCTTACAGTTTAACTGAGTAAAAATAGAATTACGATATCTTATATTGTTTCAGAAATGCGTTATCAACAGTGTAGTTAGGAAAACGTTCACACAACTCTTACCTGGTTGCTGAACAGGATATGAAACCGTTGTCAGCTGTCTTGACCATGGCATCACAAGACCCGAAACAAAGAAGACAAAAAAACGGAATAACAGTGTCGAAGAATATTTCATACACTGATAGTGTAATTCAAATAATTTTCTATTTATACAGATATAATAATATTACGGCACTGTTCCTCGCCTCTAATTTTCAGAGATTTCATAGAGGTATATAGCAGCTGAGATGTGCCTCGAAGTAATTTCATTTTTTTATCTCTCACCACATTTCATATATCTCGCATTGAAATTATAATACAGTGGTGATCAATTTGAATTTAAGTTTCTCCATGATGAGAACTTAGGTGCTGACACGCAACCGTAATCCAATAATGACGAATACGACAGCTCCAGTTGCAATTGGATCCGCAAATGTGGTCTGTATCAGCTTAACAAAAAGCAGTCCTTATCACAATTTATTAAAATATTAAGTGCCATCTCTGTTATTCTAAAATGACTCGAAAATTACTAGTTTGCATCATTATTTCGAATTTCATTACAAAATTAGTGAATAAACATAATCAAATAAAAGAACATAGTCCTAGAAAATAGTTTCATTACTGGCACTACGTCTGTGTACATCAATAATCATTTTTAGAATTTATTAAGTACAACAGAGTTAATTTTTCGTTTCATTTTTAACCACATACTAAACATACATTCAATCCACACAGTATCTGCTAACGACTCTTAATTGAAGCTCATCAGCAAATTTGCCAAGCAAATGCTTTCTCCACGCTGCACGATTCTTAAATGTTACGTATTTGCACGTTGGCTTTAACTTCAGTCTTCTGCTTCAGTACATCAATGCTGCTTCCATTTAATTGTTACCTACTCAGGATTTCCACAGTACTAGATTGTTTTATGTTTTACGTTTTTGTATATCGTTCGTCCATAAAACATTTCCTCATATTCAACACGTCTCTTTAATGCCGCTTTTCGAAGTTCTGTTAATGAGATTACGTAAATTTAATTGAGCCTCCAACATAAGATGGAACTTTTCTGATTTTTTTCACAATTCCATATATTTGAGTTATTTCTATAAGCTTACGCAACAATAAAACGCAAAAATATTTATAAATACATACAGCAATAATACGAATAGGGATATATGGCAGAAGATTGATGCGAATGTGCTTGGCGTATCTCATAGAAGTAATGAGTATTTGTTACCTGGATGCCATTACCAACGTGGGTCTCCTATGTGTGTACCACAGCAAGCAGTTTGGCCCACTGACACTGAGTGGGAGGGCTATTAGACACCTAGAGCTCATAAACAGCACACCCACACCGTTTTGGGCGCTGCAAAGTGCGGTCGACCCCCGGTCATTGGCCTTTTGTTTGGCGGAGGGTGGCGCCAGACACCAGTTCTGACGTCACGCGCACTATCCGAGATATACTGGTCGATAGCTGGCACGTGAATTCGCAGGAAACGTGACGTCACTGATGACGGGGTGCTGGCCGGCGAAAACAGCTGACCTCTTCACGCGACCTTGTGGTGTAGCGAGGGTCCGATTCGTTGTATCTGTAGCAGCAGGTAACGAAACCGCGGAAGACTTAATTCTTCTGGTCGAAATTAAGGTGACTTCGTGGAACATTTCAAGGGAATGAAAAGTCTGCTTAACACAGAAATTTGTTTAAAAGTAAACTAAGCAAATTCTAAAATGATGGAGAGTAATAAAAAGGGAGTAGCAACTTCTCCAGTAGCAAAAGTGAAAATACATAGCAGAATTGCACTAAATAGAAACCATAGCAACACAAAACTCGAAGCAAAGAAGACAAGAAAATCAGATTGACACTATTTAAGAAGGCTTTCATCAACAAATGAATTCAAATAAAATAAAATATTGGATTTCAAGAGGATTTTACTGATCATTACATCTGAAGCATAAGTATTATCAAATTTATACTGTGAGAACGTAGAGAAGAAGGAACTGGGAACACCTGAAAGGTGCTGCACAAGGATGTCATAAATTACATGGGCAGAGAAAGAGCGAATTGAAGAATGAGAGAGAATAGATGAGGGAAGAAGTCTATCGAAAATCAATGCTTTAAGGATGTGTGGATTAGTGGGACATCTGTTAAGACACACAATAACAGTTCGCTTGGTGCTAGAAGCAGTATAAGAGAGAAGTTTTAGAGACAGGCACGCCAAATACACTCCTGGAAATTGAAATAAGAACACCGTGAATTCATTGTCCCAAGAAGGGGAAACTTTATTGACACATTCCTGGGGTCAGATACATCACATGATCACACTGACAGAACCACAGGCACATAGACACAGGCAACAGAGCATGCACAATGTCGGCACTAGTACAGTGTATATCCACCTTTCGCAGCAATGCAGGCTGCTATTCTCCCATGGAGACGATCGTAGAGATGCTGGATGTAGTCCTGTGGAACGGCTTGCCATGCCATTTCCACCTGGCGCCTCAGTTGGACCAGCGTTCGTGCTGGACGTGCAGACAGCGTGAGACGATGCTTCATCCAGTCCCAAACATGCTCAATGGGGGACAGATCCGGAGATCTTGCTGGCCAGGGTAGTTCACTTACACCTTCTAGAGCACGTTGGGTGGCACGGGATACATGCGGACGTGCATTATCCTGTTGGAACAGCAAGTTCCCTTGCCGGTCTAGGAATGGTAGAACGATGGGTTCGATGACGGTTTGGATGTACCGTGCACTATTCAGTGTCCCCTCGACGATCACCAGTGGTGTACGGCCAGTGTAGGAGATCGCTCGCCACACCATGATGCCGGGTGTTGGCCCTGTGTGCCTCGGTCGTATGCAGTCCTGATTGTGGCGCTCACCTGCACGGCGCCAAACACGCATACGACCATCATTGGCACCAAGGCAGAAGCGACTCTCATCGCTGAAGACGACACGTCTCCATTAGTCCCTCCATTCACGCCTGTCGCGACACCACTGGAGGCGGGCTGCACGATGTTGGGGCGTGAGCGGAAGACGGCCTATAACGGTGTGCGGGACTGTAGCCCAGCATCATGGAGACGGTTGCGAATGGTCCTCGCCGATACCCCAGGAGCAACAGTGTCCCTAATTTGCTGGGAAGTGGCGGTGCGGTCCCCTATGGCACTGCGTAGGATCCTACGGTCTTGGCGTGCATCCGTGCGTCGCTGCGGTCCGGTCCCAGGTCGACGGGCACGTGCACCTTCCGCCGACCACTGGCGACAACATCGATGTACTGTGGAGACCTCACGCCCCACGTGTTCAGCAATTCGGCGGTACGTCCACCCGGCCTCCCGCATGCCCACTATACGCCCTCGCTCAAAGTCCGTCAACTGCACATACGGTTCACGTCCACGCTGTCGCGGCATGCTACCAGTGTTAAAGACTGCGATGGAGCTCCGTATGCCACGGCAAACTGGCTGACACTGACGGCAGCGGTGCACAAATGCTGCGCAGCTAGCGCCATTCGACGGCCAACACCGCGGTTCCTGGTGTGTCCGCTGTGCCGTGCGTGTGATCATTGCTTGTACAGCCCTCTCGCAGTGTCCGGAGCAAGTATGGTGGGTCTGACACACCGGTGTCAATGTGTTCTTTTTTCCATTTCCAGGAGTGTATAAACTAGAAGATAAGGCTGACTTACCCAGCGATATGTTTGAAAAATCGTATATTACTAACACATCCAACTCAGCAACAGACCTGACACAATACAAAAAAAAAAGAAAAAAGAATGAGAATGAAAATTTAAAAATCCGTATTTATTCTGTTCTTCTCTCCAATATGATAATCTAGTAATTATTTGTAAAATGTGTCGATTGCTTTTTGTATTCTTCGTATCGCTGTGTAATTATTCTATTTGTACTATCCAAAACCTTTTAAGGTCTGTCTCAAATATAAATTGACTCAGTACGTAAAATATGTCATTATTTTTATATAATTCATCCTGGAAGTTAATGGCCTATATGTGGCGTAAAATAAGTCATTGTTCTACTGGAGTAGATTATTTAGTTTAAAGGCAACAGCTTTATAGGGAGAGGAGGCACACCCAAGTACAGATAATTTGTTATCAGATGCGCAGTTTCACTTCACGAAAGGAATATGAACAGAAAATTCAAATTATTTTTTTTGTGTGTGATCCACTGGCAGGGCTAAACGATGAGTCACGGACAGAAGGCATTTTCTTTGATTTAAGATACGCAAATGCTAGTGTCGACAATGCATAATGGCATCAGGGAACAAGGTCAACAATATTTCATTTCATATCTGGAAAGCAGAAGGTTGTCCTTTAGTGCCAACAAATGGGGAAGAGTTTTAAATCTGACTGGAATCAAGTGTGCCATCGGAGTCTGTTCTGGGTTTGTTGTCTTTTTTGATATACAGGGTGTAACTGCAGTAAGTGCAAATATTTATGTTGGGGACTGAGGATGATGTACCGAACATTACATCGGTATTCACGTCATTGGCAGAATAATAATTACAGCCATTACTAGTCGTAGGTTTTTAAGTTGGTTAGTACCTCCAAGTACATGGGGCAAGAGCAAGCCATTAATGCTTATTTTTCCCTGGCCATCAGCCAAGATGTTGACGTCTGGACACTTAGACGCAAAACGGTGAGTCTAAATTGACAAGCGTAGTCCACTTAGTGGTGCAGTACGACCATGCAAAATGCATTAGGTCGCAAGGTTTGTGACGTGTTTGTGGGGAGACTGTTCGACGCAGAGAAATCACAACCAAGACAATGATGTGTGCATGTATTAAAGTACAATATATGAAATTATCTGCCAGTAAATATGAGAGAGCCCGCCCGGATAGCCGCGCGGTCTAACGCGCTGCTTCCCGAGCGGGAAGGCGTGCCGGTCCCCGGCACGGATTCGCCTGGCGGATTATACAGGGTGTTTCCAAAATGATCGGTATATTTGAAACGGCAATAAAAACTAAACGAGCAGCGATAGAAATACACCGTTTGTTGCAATATGCTTGGGACAACAGTACATTTTCAGGCGGACAAACTTTCGAAATTACAGTAGTTACAATTTTCAACAACAGATGGCGCTGCAAGTGATGTGAAAGATATAGAAGACAACGCAATCTGTGGGTGCGCCATTCTGTACGTCGTCTTTCTGCTGTAAGCGTGTGCTTTTCACAACGTGCAAGTGTGCTGTAGACAACATGGTTTATTCCTTAGAACAGAGGATTTTTCTGGTGTTGGAATTCCACCGCCTAGAACACAGTGTTGTTGCAACAAGACGAAGTTTTCAACGGAGGTTTAACGTAACCAAAGGACCGAAAAGCGATACAATAAAGGATCTGTTTGAAAAATTTCAACGGACTGGGAACGTGACGGATGAACGTGCTGGAAAGGTAGGGCGACCGCGTACGGCAACCACAGAGGGCAACGCGCAGCTAGTGCAGCAGGTGATCCAACAGTGGCCTCGGGTTTCCGTTCGCCGTGTTGCAGCTGCGGTCCAAATGACGCCAACGTCCACGTATCGTCTCATGTGCCAGAGTTTACACCTCTATCCATACAAAATTCAAACGCGGCAACCCCTCAGCGCCGCTACCATTGCTGCACGAGAGACATTCGCTAACGGTATAGTGCACAGGATTGATGACGGCGATATGCATGTGGGTAGCATTTGGTTTACTGACGAAGCTTATTTTTACCTGGACGGCTTCGTCAATAAACAGAACTGGCGCATATGCGGAACCGAAAAGCCCCATGTTGCAGTCCCATCGTCCCTGCATCCTCAAAAAGTACTGGTCTGGGCCGCCATTTCTTCCAAAGGAATCATTGGCCCATTTTTCAAATCCGAAACGATTACTGCATCACGCTATCTGGACATTCTTCGTGAATTTGTGGCGGGACAAACTGCCTTAGACGACACTGCGAACACCTCGTGGTTTATGCAAGATAGTGCCCGGCCACATCGCACGGCCGACGTCTTTAATTTCCTGAATGAATATTTCGATGATCGTGTGATTGCTTTGGGCTATCCGAAACATACAGGAGGCGGCGTGGATTGGCCTCCCTATTCGCCAGACATGAACCCCTGTGACTTCTTTCTGTGGGGACACTTGAAAGACCAGGTGTACCGCCAGAATCCAGAAACAATTGAACAGCTGAAGCAGTACATCTCATCTGCATGTGAAGCCATTCCGCCAGACACGTTGTCAAAGGTTTCGGGTAATTTCATTCAGAGACTACGCCATATTATTGTTACGCATGGTGGATATGTGGAAAATATCGTACTACAGAGTTTCCGAGGCCGCAGCGCCATCTGTTGTTGAAAATTGTAACTACTGTAATTTCGAAAGTTTGTCTGTCTGAAAATGTACTGTTGTCCCAAGTATATTGCAACAAACGGTGTATTTCTATCGCTGCTCGTTTAGTTTTTATTGCCGTTTCAAATATACCGGTCATTTTTGAAACACCCTGTATGTTGAGGTCCAGTGTGCCGGCCAGCCTGTGGAGGGTTTTTAAGGCGGTTTTCCATCTGTCTCTGCGAATGCGGGCTAATTCCCCTTATTCCGCCTCAGTTACACTACGTCGGCGATTCCTGCGCAAACACTGTCTCCACGTACGCGTACACCAACATTGCTCTACCACGCAAACATTTTGGGGTTACACTCGTATGGAGTGAGACGTCCAGGGAGGGTGCACTGGGGGCCGAACCGCACAATAACCCTGGGTTCGGTGTGGGGCGGCGGTGAGATTAGTGGACTGCTGTGGCCTGTTGTGGGGCTGTGAACCACTAAGGGCTATGGCGGGGCGAAGCCTCTCCGTCGTTTCTAGGTCACCGGTTCAATACACAACACACAAACATGAGAGATGATTCAAAACAGTTGTCTTTGACGACACAAGTGTTATTGTGAAAGAAGTGAATGAAAAGCAAATGATCTAGGTAGTAGGACATTTGGTAGCATCAGAACGTGGCTTTCGGACAACAATTTAATTCTGAACTACAACAAAGCGCGATGCATTCAGTTTCTGACATGGGATTCTTGTAAAGACGAAACGCTTTTGTTCCAAAGTGGCCAAACGGTCAGTAAAGTGGACCAATTTAAAATTTTGGGGCTGAGGGTATATGAAAATCTTTCTTGGATGTTATCACGTCCGAAATTTTGTTCAGAAATTGAATGCTGCTGTCTTCAGTATAAGAATAATCTCCTCTCTATCGGACACTGAAACGCGAGTGCTGCTTCACTTTGCTTATTTTCACTCGTAGTTCTAACTCCGCAATCCCTGTAAATATACCCTATGATGGGATTCGTTTTTGACCACAGTGAATCATTCAGAAGAAACCGCAGCATTCATTCAGTGAACATTGGAAGGAAAAACGATTTGCAATTGGATAACACTTCTTTACGTATTGGAAAGAAAAGTGTGCGTTATTCAGCAGATTATATTTTCAAAAAAATGGTTCAAATGGCTCTGAACACTATGGGACTCAACTGCTGAGGTCATTAGTCCCCTAGAACTTAGAACTAGTTAAACCTAACTAACCTAAGGACATCACAAACATCCATGCCCGAGGCAGGATTCGAACCTGCGACCGTAGCGGTCTTGCGGTTCCAGACTGCAGCGCCTTTAACCGCACGGCCACTTCGGCCGGCGATTATATTTTCAGTAGACTCCCAGGAGAACTGAAAAGTAGATATAATTCCCAACTATTCAAACCTAAACTGAAATGTTAGGTACCTTGTGGCACATACCTACTGTGTACATAACCTCCTAGCAGTAGCTGAGAACTTTACTCTGTAGTGCATTATCTATTCCTATATTTTAGGTCTGTCTATAGAATAACTTTCTGCTGCCAATCACGATTTTCATAAACTTATATCGTGTAGACCAGTTGTACACAGGGCAAATAAAATATCTTTGAACCAAGAGAAAGTGCAACAGTAAATAAACATAGTAAAACAGATTGCAGTTACCAATGACTGCACTGTTTCCATGCTTGACGCAATGCTAGGCAAAGTAAAGAAAGATATAGATACTAACCACACTACAGAAGAAAAAGATAAGGAGAAAAGTGCATCTAACATTCCATACATTGGTAAGATTGTTGTTGTTGTGGTCTTCACCCTGAGTTTGGTTTGATGCAGCTCTCTATGCTACTCTATCCTGCGAAAGCTGCTTCATCTCCCAGTATCTACTGCAGCCTACATCCTTCTCAATCTGCTTAGTGTATTCATCTCTTGGTCTCCGTCTACGATTTTTACCCTTCACGCTGCCCTCCAATACTAAATTGGTGATCCCTTAATGCCTCAGAACATGTCCTACCAACCGATCCCTTCTTCTTGTCAAGTTGTGCCACAAACTCCTCTTCTCCCCAGTTCTGTTCAATACCTCCTCACTAGTTATGTGATCTACCCATCTAATCTTCAGCATTCTTCTGTAGCACCACATTTCGAAAGCTTCTATTCTCTTCTTGTCCAAACTATTTATCGTCCATGTTTCACTTCCACACACGACTACACTCCATACAAATACTTCCAGAAACGACTTTCTAACACTTAAATCTATGCTCGATGTTACCGAGCGAGGTGGCGCAGTGGTTAGACACTGGACTCGCATTCGGAAGGACGACGGTTCAATCCCGCGTCCGGCCATAATGATTTAGGTTTTCCGTGATTTCCCTAAATCAGTCCAGGCAAATGCCGGGATGGTTCCTCTGAAAGGGCACGGCCGACTTCCTTCCCTAATCCGATGAGACCGATGACCACGCTGTCTGGTCTCCTTCCCCAAACCAACCAACCAATCTATGCTCGATGTTAAATTTCTCTTCTTCAGAAATGCTTTCCTTGCCATTGCCAGTCTACATTTTATATCCTCTCTACTTCGACCATCACCAGTTATTTTGCTCCCCAAATAGAAAAACTCCTTTACTACTTTAAGCGTCTCATTTCCTAATCTAATTCCCTCAGCATCACCCGAGTTAACTCGACTTCATTCCATTATCGTCGTTTTGCTTTTGTTGATGTTCATCTTATATCCTCCTTTCAAGACACTGTCCATTCCGTACATTGGTAATATATCACAAAAGATTGTGACTACAGTGCGCAAGTCGCTTTTTCGAAAACCCATAATTGTCTGCCATCGCAGCGCACAAATTAGAATTTTGGCTCAAAGTTGACTACAGCCTTCCTCTAATCGTGCAGTAGCATGGAGCCTGCGATGTCACCCTCGCGCTCGGCGACACTTCAAACAGCAAGGTGTCGATACAAGCGAAGAAAGACCACAGCTCAGAAGTATATGTGAGGTGTAAGCTGGGTTAATGATGATACATTGGCACCAGATATCACCACAATTCTGCCCAACGCCATTGTGGGCGCGTCACACGATCTGACGACCGTCACGCTCCTCTTACCCAAATTTCACCCCTTCTTTTGACACCTCTGCGATTGAGGTTAGGACCGCGACGCCCAGCGTTGAAATCATGTGGTTTTCGTGAGGGTAGCCGAAGAAAACATTCCATACGCACCGCCGCTCAGAATCAGCATAAAAGGACCACACGATGCGATATAAATGGCGTCAATGAAACCACTACATTCCCTGAGGCGTTGAGTTCCAAACATTTCGCAATCGAAAATGACAGTTCTGAAACCCGGTAGTCAAGGGAAGGCAGGATTCGGTTACGATTGTGGACGGGGCCGTAATCAGTTACTATTGGTTGCCTTTTACTGTAGCACACAATTTATTTTAAACTAGTTATTCCAGACTCAACAATAAATAAAAAATACCGCACGTTATTAATGAAGGAATAAACAACTGTGTAAATAATAGTGTTTTCAGTGAGTTACAATTTATCAAATCACCATTAAATACAGGTACAGCAGATAATGCGTTAAAAGCAAGCCACTGTGATCTGGGCAGAAGGCTTTACACGCCAGGAATGGCATTAAATTAAGAATTGTTTAAAACTCTCTGCAACTTACAAATTACAGGTATTGAAATATTAAAGGCAAGTCGCCACAAACACAGCAGAAGGCATCAGACGCCAGGAATGGCAGTAAATAAGGTTTTAAAGGCTTACTGCGTAAATACAAATACCAAATTAGAATTTTAAGGCAAGTGACCACAAACACGGCTGAAGGCCTTACACGCCAAGAATGGCAACAATATAAGAAAATTAGAAACCTGCTGTAAAACAGCAAATACAGCAGGTTAATTAAAAAAAACAAGCAACTGATCACCAAACGGGTGAAATAAGATGATGGTAAACTTTGTAACACAACCCTTAACATCCACTGAACACTACACTGCTCGATTTATTCCAGAAGGCGACCAGAACTACTAACTAGACATATATAACCTTTACTGTAGGCATTACAAGGTATTGTAATAAATAAAACAATAATAAAACACAAGGACCAGTACATAAGTCCCTTAAAGGGTACTGAGGAAAATGATACCCGCAGAAGGCGTGGACTGAAGGTGCATTATACTGAACTACTGGCCATCAGACCTCCTTTTAGAACACACATGTCTTACAAGAACCAAGGGGCCTCAGACGGTGCTCCAGGAATCGACCTCTAAGAAGGCCCGGCAACAAACATTTTTGCGAGCGATGAGATAGGCAGCCAAGAGTTGCATTCACTTCACAAGATGGTAACTTAGACTAGTGGCAGTCTAACGAATGACTAACGATAATCTTGCTTAAGCTACCTGACGTCCGATAAACCAAATGCAACGATGGAACAATACGCCAAAGCCGGAACCGGTGTTCTGCACTATGTCCACAGAATACTGTGCTAGAGCGCTCGGAACGAGAAAGGAGTCACTACCACCAGAGTAGAAGAAACACCAATCTGTCTCCAGGGCAGGTAACAGGGGCGTCAGCGGCGACCAGGCAAGAAAAATTGCCGCTGCTTGAACTTAATTGTAACAAGCTGAACACAGTAAATAGTAATAAGAAGACGAGGAAAGCTAATAAGATCTGCCTTCCCCAAGCACTCCACTCGCTGCTCTTGGTCTCGGCGATACTAGGAGCAGCAACACGAACCCAAGTCACTGTAGAATCGCGAGATATCACAAGGGTGGAGCTTCCTCTACTTGGATTCAAATGCACTCAACTTAAAGCTTGCTGGATCCGGTTTACGACGAGGTCGTGTTCTCTCTTGAACGGAACCCTTCCATCTGGCAGTCCACGCGTGCCGCCAGCGGTCCTGTCGTGTTCTGGCACTGTGCGGACCTGGCTCCTCCTGAGTCCCCAACCGAACTGGCACACTCACACGACCCGGAAAAACAACGACGTCGCCCCAAAGATAGGGTAACAGTTACTTCATATCGATAACCGCCGTGCTGACACTAACGGACAGACAACGCTTGCAAAATAGAGTGGCGCAAATCAACACGAGAAGAAGACAAACAACCGCAACCATGCCAACTAAACGATACCGTCTGGCCTCCAACAGAGGGCGGAAACCTACAAACAGCACCAACGCGAGCTGCAGCACGGCTCAAGTTCGTAGTGCGAAGAGCAACAGGAAGATGCCCTTGACAAAGTCCTACAATGCTGCCACCCTCTGAGCTATTCAACACTACTCTTAGGACATCGTGGGGCTGCAACACCACCGAATGTAATCTGACCTCTTTGCAGTGTAGTGCGACCGCAATTTTTGCTCTGGTGTACAGGGTGGATCCACTAGGGACCGTTCAAAACCATTCCACAATATTTGAACGTGATACGAAGCAGCAAATGGTGTTTGTGCTTTTTAGTCCTCCTGTTTCGCGCCGTCCTGTGACGTGAACACGCCGGGGACCGGGGGGGGGGGGGAGAGGGGGGGATGGGGGGATAGCTCTCATTAACATGTGCCTTAGAAAAACGGCAACACCATTTGTGCCACCCACGCACGTTTGTTGCCCACATTAAAAATCTACGTGTCTGATACCCGTTCAGGTACTCAATCCAAAGGTGGAACGAGTGTTTTCAGATGCCGTGAAGAGCTCAGAGTGCAGCCAACTACTGGTAGTGGCCCATATGGCACCCAGCTGAATCGGTAAAGAGCTGATGTGGTAAAGACTGCCAGTCTTGCTTGCGAAAAGAAGGCAGAGCTCACCATGTGTAGCAGACCTTTCGTACAGTGCCGAGTGGAAGGTCTGAACCAGAGGCCCAGACGGTTCCGGGACCGTGTAGGTTGCAGAGTCCTAGACTTGCGCCATAGGGTGGTCACTGCTTCGGGTTCTGCTTAATAGGCCAGGTGTCTACTGGACTCAAGATGGGCTACACAGGTGGTGGGGGCTGTGTGGAATAGACTGGATGGCTTTTTAAGCCAGAGGGTCTCTGGAAAGTGCAGAAAGGGCTTCAGTTTCACAGAGTGCAGGACGACAGGACGAACACACGAATAGGGTAGACACAGCCAGAATCACTACTGAAGTTGTAAATTGTCGTAGTCGTGTTGGAGGAGAGCTCCAAGCGAAAAAAAAAAAAAAAAACCCACTGAGGCTCGAATCATTATAACTACCGAAATATGACCAAAGCCGGAGACAAGTTCACCCGCAATATTTACAAAGTACATAACGGTGTTCAGAAAGATCTGATTAAATACAGCCGAGGGCGACATCTTTATTGGTGTTATAAGTGGTTTATCTTGTAGCGAAATTGAAATAGATTGCTCCTGTGAGATAGTATGGGTAGAGGTTATATTTGACAACCGGAGTAAACTAATAATTGGTTTCTTTTATCGATCACCGACTCAGATTATTTAGTTTCTGCATAGATCGAAGAAAACTTGAGTCTCATTTCAAATAGGTACACCACTCACAAAATTATGGTTGTTTGTGCCTACAGTTTACACTCGATATGTTGCGGAAAAT
The DNA here is from genome assembly GCF_021461395.2 of Schistocerca americana. NCBI lineage: Eukaryota > Metazoa > Arthropoda > Insecta > Orthoptera > Acrididae > Schistocerca > Schistocerca americana. Next base: position 899,772,323 of record NC_060120.1, on the reverse strand, counting down.
ACATATTCAGTGACGATGGTAGGTATACAACATCGTCATAGATTGTACTAAATGCTTTCTCTGAAAATTATGTTGAGCAAGTAGTTCAGGAGCCCACTCGAAGTGTAAATGGTTGCGAAACCATACTTTATCGCTTAGGAACAAATAATTCTGAACAAATAGGAGCAACATGACGGATACAGGTATTAGTAGCCATATACTCGTTACCGTGACACTGACCACCGCAGCATCCAAATACACCAAAAGTGAAGGCGGTACATATCTATTTTTAGCAGATAAAAGTTCGCTTAATGCCTTCGTAAGAGACAGTCTCACTCATTCCTAAATCACTATATAAATGTAGACCGGATGTACCTTAAATTCAAAGAAATATTATCTGATGCAGTTGAGAGATTAATACGGCTCACCCAGGTTTTAGGTAAGAGGTCCGCCAGTCACGATTACCTACTTGTTTCGCTTCTATTTCTGTTCTCTTTTCCTTGTGTTTCCTTTCCTTTTTTAGTGCGTTTCTTCTCCTCCTGTTTTGCCTCTGTGTGTGAGGATTTGGAACTACGTCAGGTCTGTGTCTTTTAGTCGTTCTCCTTATTCGCTGTCCGTCTTCGTCCCTTCACCGCATGTGTTCCTGTTTCTATGCGTTTGGGCGCTGATGACCATGCTGTTTAGCGCCCGAAAACCTCAAACCACACACACACACACACACACACACACACACACACAATACGGAATAAATTCATAAAATATGGTGTCGATGCTCCATGGTACACAAAACAGCTCAGAACGCTGTTGCAAAGCAACGAAAAATGCATGCAAAATTAAAAAGAACACAAAATCTCTAAGGTTTGCGGCGTATTACTGGAGCTCGAAAGTTACCTCGGGCTTCAATGCGAGATTATTTTAATAGCTTCCACAACGAAACAACGTCTCGAAATTAGTTGTGAAAATACACTGGAGAGCCAAAAAAACTGGTACACCTACCTCACATCACATAGGGCCCTCGCGATCGCGCGGAAGTGCCGCAACGTGGCATGGACTCGACTAATGTCTGAAGTAGTGCTGGAGGGAACTGATACCATGAATCCTGCAGGGCTGTCCATAAATCTGTAAGAGTAAGAGGGGGTGGAGATCTCTACTGAACAGTACGTTGCAAGGAAAACCAGATATGTTCAATAATGTTCATGTCTGGGGAGTCTGGAGGCCAGCGTAAGCGTTCAAACTCAGAAAGAGTGTTTCTGGCGCCACTCTGTAGCAATTCAGGACGTGTGGGGTGCCGGATGTTCCTGGTGGAATTGACTAAGTCCGTCGGAATGCATGATGGACATGAATGGATGCAGGTTATCAGAGAGGATGCTTATGTAAGTGCACCTTCCAGAGTCGTATCTAGACGTATCAGGGGTCCCATATCACTCCAGCTGCACACTTCCCACACCATTACAGAGCCTCCTCCAGCGTACGCGTCCGTCCGCTCGATACAATTTGAAATGAGACTCGTCCGACCAGGCAAAGTGTTTCCAGTCAACAGTCCAATATCGGTGTTGATGGACCCAGGCGAGGTGTGAAGCCTTGCGTCATGCAGTCATCAAGGGTACACGAGTGGGCTTTCGGCTCCGAAAGCCAATATCGGTGATGTTTCGTTGAATGATTCGCAATCTGCATTGAAATCTGCAGCAATTTGAGGAAAGGTTACACTTGTGTCACGTTGAAGGATTCTCTTCAGTCGTCGTTGGTCCCGTTCTTGAAGGATCTTTTTTCCGGCTGCCGCGATGTCGGAGATTTGATGTTTTACCGGATTCCTGATTTTCACAGTACACCCGTAAATATTCGTAAGGGAAAATGCCCACTTCATCGCTACCTCGTCGATGCTGTGTCCCATCGGTCGTGCGCCGACTATAACACCATGGTGAAGTTCACTTAAATCTTGATAACTTTCCATTGTAGCAGCAGTAACCGATCTCACAACTGCGCCAGACACTTGTTGTTTTATATAGGCATTGCCGACCGCAGTGCCGTATTTTGCCTGTTAACGTATCTCTGTATTTGAATACGCATGCCTATACCAGTTTTTTTGGAGCTTCAGTGTATATGTGGGAAGACACAAGCAGTACCTTCACGCACGATACCAGTGGTTAAGTGGAGCTATTAGGCACAGTTGTCCAAAGTTGTTTCATCAAAGAAGACGAAGTAGATATTCCATAATTCGAATCGAGTATTACAGCCAACATGAGTAACTACAAAGTAGGTACACTCGGTATAGTGAAGCGCCTAAAGCACTTAATAAAAGCAAGTCTGCTGGTCCAGGTAGCTTACTAATAAGGTTCCATCAGAGTAATCCGCTGAATTACAGACCCACATCGCTAAAGTTGATTTGCAGTAGGGTTTTGGAACATATACTAAATTCGAACGTTATGAATTACCTCGAAGATAAACGGTCTATTGATACACAGTCACATTTAGTAAATGTCGTTCTTGTGAAACACAACTCACTCTTTATGTGCACGTAGTAATGAGTGCTATCGACAGGGAGTGCCAAATTGATTCCATATTTCCAGATTTACAGAAAGCTTTGCCACCGTTCCTTACAAGAGACTTCAAATTGCATGCCATGGAGTATCGTTTCTATTGTGCGACTGGATTCGTGATTTTCTGTCAGAAAGGTAACAGTACGTATTAATCGACGGAAAATCATCAAGTAAAACAAAAGTGATATCCGGCATTCCCCATGGACGAGTTAGAGATTATCTGCTGTTCCTAATCTACGTAAAAGTTTTAGGAAACAATCTGACCAGCCTGCTTAGATTGTCTGCAGATGATGCTGTCATTTGCTGTCTAGTAAAGTCATCAGAAAATGAAAACAAATTGCAAAATGACTTAGATGTGATATCTGTATGACGCGACAAGTGGCAGCTGTCTCTCAACAAAGAAAAGTGTGAGGTCATCCACATGAATACAAAAAGAAATTCCTTAAATTTCGGTTACACGATAAATCACACAACTTTAAAGACTTACAATTCGACTGAAGGTCTAGGAATTACAATTACGAACAACTTAAAATGGAACTGTTACATAGATATTAATATTAATGCATATTAATTCAGGGTAGGCATTGGTTCAACTCTGATCTATTCCAATAGAACAGTAGCAAGTGTTGGAATACCCATTCAGGTTTTAGCTAAGAACATTGACAATTAGTCCATTATTCATACATACATAGTGGAGAGGCGGTGTTAAGAGCAGTATTAGTCAGTTATTCTAATCGCGTTAGTACGAGTCTCAGTCCGGCACAAGGTTTTAATCTGCCAGAGAGTTTCAACCAACGAATTGCTTCCTTACACCTTTTTCTTGTGAAAAGACCTTGATGATAAAGTCAGAAAGATTCATACGTAGGTTTACTAACAGTCGTTCTTCCTGCAGACGATTCATGGTTGGAACAGGAAAGGTGGGAAGTGAGAGTGGTACTCTAAGCACCACCAGCCACACATCATCAGGTGGCTTGCGCAGTGTGGGCGTAAACGTATTTATTTAATCATGTCGTTTTGTGTCTTGACAGCGTACATGAACAAATAGAAAGCGGTAGCTGGGTTCTGTCACAATTATCTTTAGAGTGGTTGAAACATAAGTTATAATAAATATTGCTAGAACTGGGACACATGTGAGAGTTCCTTCAGGTTCAAAAATGGTTCAAATGGCTCTAAGCACTATGGGACTTAACATCTGAGGTCATCGGTCCCCTAGACTTAGAACTAATTAAACCTAACTACCGTAAGGACATCACACACATCCATGCCCGAGGCAGGATTCGAACCTGCGACCGTAGCGGTCGCTCGGCTCCAGACTGTAGCGCCTAGAACCGCACGGCCACTCCGGCCAACGGCCAACGGCTACAACAGTGAAAGTGTATCAGACAAGGTTTTAATTGACACCTCATTCACCTTGTTTCCCAGTTTTAATATTGACTGAACTCTGCTTCTTGTTGTGCTCTATCTAAATTGAAAGCGTGACATGTTGGGAAGAGATTTTTCATAAAAAGTGGAAGAAATGATCAGTGCTTGACAGTGTGTGACACAATCTGTATTTGCTTAAGGTGGTGAAGAAACTGGAAACTCTCTGTACTGCAACAGACATACAATCGTCTCAGAAGACATTGAGGAGTTGAGACATACCTGTCAAATCGCCAGATCCCTCTCATAGCTTTTTATTTTCTAAACTGTTCGCTGGCTTTTGCCACTTGCTAAATGTTTGCGAATACAGCCAAACTTGCAGAAGGAAGTTCTGTTTTCTTTAGGAGTACATGTTCAATTAATGATAATCTGGGCCTGCACTCCTCATTTCCTTCCCAAACCAACTAATGTGAAAACAGACGACAAAGAGGTAGGCAAATAGCATGAGGATCTGCTGGAGCGTGTCTCACTACTTGTACCTTGAGCGAGACATCCGTCTGCTGTGATTAAAAGTTGGTTAAGATCAGATCCACCAGCAGTTTCAGAGTGAACAGAACAGAAACAGCTGCAGTCACTTTCGTAATTAAATCCTTTTAACAGAATCTAGATAGACAATTTGATACTTCCCTTAACAGTCAAGCAGAAAGCAAATCAGTTTTTATTGAAGTAACAGTTTTCATTCGTATGAGGTAATGAATCGGATGGCTGAATTTCACCCGCAAGTTACACGCGCTCTCTACTTTGTACCTGGTGGACAAAGAGAGCTCATGTGGTGTATACAGCAGAGCTCGGTCGGTCACTTTGCAGGCCCGATACTGTTCGCTATGGTCCGTTCTCGGCGGTATGAACCATGGGGGACACTTCACAGATTAACTGTAGATTGTTGATGTCTCGTAGGTTAACGCCGAGACTAGAACTCTCATTGGTCGCTAATATATGGCGTAGATCTTTCAGAGGCTCATGAGATGAGAGGAAGAGAACCGTGTGGAAAATTTTCTGTCTTCCGATAGGTGAAAAAACAAGCACGAGCCCTGGACGAGTGGTGCAGGTTCTTGGTGAACTTATTTTTGTTGGGACGCCAGAGTTAGAAAAACGAAAGAACACAAAGGACATTTGGTTTCAGAGGCTGGCGAAGAGCATTCAGTTTCAGAGAGCGGGAGAGAGAAGATTCTGTTGTGGCGAACGGCAGAGAGAACGTTGGGTGTCCCAGATCAGTGGAGAACAGATTTCCAGTTGTGAGACCGATGGAGAGCAGTTGACGGTCGTTAGAGATCCGAGGCAGCAGCAAGAATGGTGTGTTCTTGCTGCAGTATCAGTATCTAACGGAGATCGGAATTGTGGTAAGTTTAAGAAACCTTTGATAACAAGTTAGAGGCGTTTTGCAACTGTAGTCATCACTCTTAATTTCATCACTTCAGTTCTTTCACAACTTGGGGCTTAACGACCGTTGCCGTGAATCTTGAGTTCCCATGACTTGCTCATTAATTTGCCCGCTGCAGTTATCAATTCTGGTTGCATATCTAACCTCTCCTTTCTACCGTGGGTAATACAGTTATTTTTGCTACACCATTTGGGTCGCTTCAGTCACGATCTCTGGAAATAATGCCGCTTTTACACTGTGGTTCCCGGTATCTTATAGACCCGCCACACGTACATCAGTTGTAACGGAGACAGTTTATTATTTGATGTATTTCTTGTTATTTTTGAATGAATACATCCACTTTGTATAGTTTACCCCATTTGTGTAGATCTTTGTAAAGCAATGTGTAACAGTCGAATTCTTCTTAACATAATTTTGGAAGTTAATTAATCCCATGTCATTTGAATATACAGGGTGTTACAAAAAGGTACGGCCAAACTTTCAGGAAACATTCCTCACACACAAATAAAGAAAAGATGTTATGTGGACATGTGTCCGGAAACGCTTAATTTCCATGTTAGAGCGCATTTTAGTTTCGTCAGGATGTACTGTACTTCCTCGATTCACCGCCAGTGGGCCCAATTGAAGGAAGGTAATGTTGACTTCGGTGCTTGTGTTGACATGCGACTCATTGCTCTACAGTACTAGCATCAAGCACATCAGTACGTAGCATCAACAGATTAGTGTTCATCACGAACGTGGTTTTGCAGTCAGTGCAATGTTTACAAATGATGAGTTGGCAGATGCCCATTTAATGTATGGATTAGCACAGGGCAATAGCCGTGGCGCGGTACGTTTGTATCGAGACAGATTTCCAGAACGAAGGTGTCCCGACAGGAAGACGTTCGAAGCAATTGATCGGCGTCTTAGGGAGCACGGAACATTCCAGCTTATGACTCGCGACTGGGGAAGACCTAGAACGAAGAGGACACCTGCAATGGACGAGGCAATTCTTCGTGCAGTTGTCGATAACCCTAATGTCAGAGTCAGAAACGTTGCTGCTGTACAACGTAACGTTGACCACGTCACTGTATGGAGAGTGCTACGGGAGAACCAGTTGTTTCCGTACGATGTACAGCGTGTGCAGGCATTATCAGCAGCTGATTGGCCTCCGCGGGTACACTTCTGCGAATGGTTCATCCAACAATGTGTCAATCCTCATTTCAGTGCAAATGTTCTCTTTACGGATGAGGCTTCATTCCAACGTGATCAAATTGTAAATTTTCACAATCAACATGTATGGGCTGACGAGAATCCGCACGCAATTGTGCAATCACCCCATCAACACAGATTTTCTGTGAACGTTTGGGCATGCATTGTTGGTGATGTCTAGATTGGACCCCATGTTCTTCCACCTACGCTCAATGGAGCACGTTTTCATGATTTCATGCGGGATACTCTACCTGTGCTGCTAGAACATGTGCCTTTACAAGTACGACACAACATGTGGTTCATGCATGATGGAGCTCCTGCACATTTCAGTCGAAGTGTTCGTACGCTTCTCAACAACAGATTCGGTGACCGATGGATTGTTAGAGGCGGACCAATTCCATGGCCTCCACGCTCTCCTGACCTCAACCCACTTGACTTTCATTTATGGGGGCATTTGAAAGCTCTTGTCTACGCAACCCCGGTACCAAATGTAGACACTCTTCGTGCTCGTATTGTGGACGGCTGTGATACAATACGCCATTCTCTAGGGCTGCATCAGCGCATCAGGGATTCCATCCGACGGAAGGTGGATGCATGTATCCTCGCTAACGGAGGACATTTTGAACATTTCCTGTAACAAAGTGTTTGAAGTCACGCTGGTACGTTCTGTTGCTGTGTGTTTCCATTCCATGATTAATGTCGTTTGAAGAGAAGTAATAAAATGAGCTCTAACATGGAAAGTAAGCGTTTCCGGACACATGTCCACATAACATACTTTCTTTCTTTGTGTGTGAGGAATGTTTCCTGAAAGTTTGGCCGTACCTTTTTGTAACACCCTGCAGATTAAAAATCAGCCATACTTATAAGTGCGGGACACTTTATTTTTGACAGTTCTGTGGTGTAAATCTTCTTCTAAATAACAGATCGCCTCCGATCAGCCTAAAGTCCATAGGATACGTTCCTTAATTTTTATATTAATCATTGATGCTCAGACATCTGGTGAACCTTGTATCGACTAATTAGAAGAGATGAATAGCTACGTCTTACATGGTCTCCCATAATAGATCACTTTCACTAAACTCACCCTAACGGCTTACTTAGTACCCCCCCCCCCCCCCCAAATATTCTTAAGTAATGGACTACTTTCATTTAACTCACCCTGCCAGGATATTATCAACATAATAATAGACGACTTTTAGTGTAAAGTATGGTTAGTAATAGTACCAATCTACTGGTTTTATACACTGCTGGAGGCTAAAATAACAACATGGCGATGGATAGCAACTAACATAATTTTACTAATTGTTCTTAGCATATTAAAGGAGTACCTTAAACCTTGAATTGTTTTGGGGGTGTGCAGGGTATCAAATTTACTACACTGTGTTATCACCTCTGGCAGCAAAAACGAAATGACTCTTCTCTCATGGGCATTGAGTTGAACTAAGCTTGGATGACAGTTATGGGTATGTTATTCCATGCTACTTCAACTCTAGGTGAAAGTTTATGTATCGTAGAGGCTGGGTAAACATGATCCATGATCAGATTATTTTGATGGGTGAATGATCTGTAGGACATGGAGTCCAGTGCAACAGTGGAAAAACCCACTGTATTGATGTAATAAGAAACAGATATATCATGTGGCCTTGCGTTGTCTTGTTGAAAGACACCGTGGAGAACTCGAAAATAGGTCACAGCCACCGGTGTTAACACGTCATAAATGCAGCGCCTGTATCCCAAATTACAAGTTATACGAACCAGAGGTGACTTTGTCGTGTACATAATGACATACCACCACGCCAGGTGCTGGGCCCTTATGCAGTCTTGCAATGTTCTTTCTCCTAGGAACGTTTACAAACAGATAAGTAATCGTCATGCTCTGTACAAAAACAGTACTAGTACTGCCACTTATGTTCAGTGCCTCTCATGTCTAGTGTTAAGTTTGACACATCACTATCAGCACGCATCTGCATCAAGGGAAACTGCAACAACGTCACCATGCTGACAGTTCGAGGTGCTTCAGACGTACCACTGCTGTGGTTACTTGTTTTGCTGCAAACAAGCCTATTTTCCGACTCAATGTACATAACATGGCTGTTTGATCCTCCAAGACCAAGTGAATTCTGTTCGCAGGCGCTAGTTGCAGGGGACCATTAAGCTCCTCCTAAACCCATCAATTCCAGATCCTGAGCAATGCCGGCAGCAATATCACAATATCATAGATCATGTCTCGACAGTCCACGATGTTCCTGCCACTATTTAGTTTCGACACATGCTAGAAGACGTTTCTCCTTCTTACACAAAGCATGACGCGATCTTCTCACAAAAATGTACGTTATAAGGCGATTTCTTAGTGAGATAGCTTCTCCATAACCTTCCCTGAAATACATACTGTAGATGGCGCTGTTTCTAATACTTCGTGCAGTTGTGGTGAAATGCTGATCAAATGCATATTCAAGCATGTATTTTACTTCATGCCAGTTTCACGTTTGTTGCATGCTGCTTTCATAGCATTGCAACTGCTATGCGGCATCGTTTGAACAATGTGTCTGAGAAGCCCCATACCCATAGGTAAGATCAGTATACTGTGTATTGGATTACTTACTTATAAAATCTCTCCACATCCAAGATTTTTCTCAGTTCTCCTTTAGTGTTGTGCTGACGTTGAGTTTTATGGGCCTTGATTAATCCCCAAAATGTGTTGCCTACCACAGTAAGGTTCAGGCGTCAGTGTGGCCATTTCAATGGTTCTGGAAATGATGCCGAAACCTACTCAGTCCAATGATCTTGAAATTGGTCGTCAAGGAATTCATGCACCTGAACAGTAAAGGATTCTGGAGTTCCATCCAACTTTAACGAAAAATGGTCCACGATTCCTTTATATTAACAACATTTGCAACAGATCTGTTCACACACCCTTCAAAAAATTATCGACTATCATCACAGGTATTGTGATGATATCCCAATTCACATCCCAATGTTAGGCGAATTACTTTTCACCTCCTAAAGGTAAGGGGGATTTTTTTTAGGCCACGAAACGACATTTTTCCTTTGTGAAATGCGATGCGTTGCACATTCATCAGACAAATGTTTCCACTTGGCTTATAAGTTACATCTGGTGCCTTCTAACTATAGCCCAGCAGCAGACAGCCAAAATATCGTATCTCTTCTTCATGACTGCAAATCTTGACGAAATTAGTCACCATGTAATTGCTTGCCATGTTCGTCATGAACATCTCTCCTATTTTCAGGGAAGGAATCAAGATGGGCACGAAGGAATTGTTTTTCAAATACATGTTGCAGCCAAGTTCCTCATAATGTGACAACAACTCTCACTATTTTAGTTATACAGCTTCCATTATAAAATGTGAAAATCAGCCCGTTTCTTTCAGATAATACAATTATGTGCCATGTTTTCAAATGTATTATATATAATTTTCCTATATAATTTATTTATACTTTCCATATGATTTTACATATTTTTCTTGCTGCAGACATGATAGCTTGACATGTACATAGGTGTGATTCGTTTACTATAAATTATAAATCTTCCGGTTGGTGATTACAATAATCACATACAATATGTACAATTTTGGACAAATTAATTTGTTGAAAATATCTCTGCAACTGATGACTGATTTTTATTCCGAAATCTCAACTGATCACTGATTTTTATTCTGAAATCTCACACTTACTCCTTACAATCTTGTGCTGTATTATTTTCTATGATAAACAAACATTTTTATTATTTTCCTGGGAGACCATCTCATCACCATGCAATATTTTATTAAACTGCTTGTCTAACATAAGCTGTCAAATCTACAGGTCAGTGAAGATACCCTCTTTAACTTTTCATTCGCTAAGTTGTGGGAATTTGTCTCCCGAGTAGACCTCACTTTCGTTTTTCATACTCTTTACAAAATTTGTCATTATTTGTATACAAATTACATTATAACAAAGCACAAGGATAAATTTTAGCCACTACCACTTACAAAACTAACTGAAGTAAGGCACTGAACTGGTATGACTGAATGATATTTTTACTACATTGTTCCATTCTTGTCATATTATGTAATAGGGAATTCTGCATGCATAAGCAGCACACCGCGGCTGGTACACATGGCACTCTGGGACCGCAGCACAGCTGTGACACCTGAAGACAGGCTTATAACAGTCCGAAATCGGTTGTGTGAAAATAAGGAAATTTACAACTGAAGTGGTATTTTCAACCTCTGCTATAATGCTCAGTTGCGGATGTTCTTCCATCAGGATTGTTTGTAATATTGTTAATATATAGAGAGGTCAAAATCATGCAACAGATGTTTATTCATTTGTGCAATTTAAAGGGGTAAAACACAGCCCAAAAGATAATCTGACATAATAAATTTAGAGGACAATCTTCGAAACCATAAAACATAGGAACTGCGTTTCATATAAAAGTTAAAATGTAATTAACATTCTTGAAAACCGAATAATTAGCTTTTGTAATAATTTGAAATATTCCACAATACGTCACTACCATTAATTAATTTTGAAAAATGAAAACTTTAGACAAAAATTAAATACGTTTTCATACTACATCCATCCTTGTGCAATAAATCTAATTTCCAAAATACAGTTTTTGGAAAATAAATTGCGCACATTGTGCTGCCATTGTATTTTCAACACACCTAATTAAAATGTCTAATTATCCATTATTGCTATATGGCAGACAACACAATATAAAGCAAAACTCATCAGCATTTGCAAATTGTGGCATTCAGTCCCCTAAATATCACAATTTGTATCATCTCTATTTCAGTAAATCGAAAAATCTTGGTGAAGAGAACTGCTTATGTACTAGTGACTTCAGTTTGATTTTATAGTTTCTCAAGCAGATAACGGCATTGTAATCATTCCACAGAATTAGATCTTCTCAAAAATTCCTCTAACACCAAATACAATAAGAAAAATAATAATTAACATAAATAAAGAAAAAAACGATAGACTCTAATCTCAACAAAACCACTGATAAAAATCTACATTTTGAAGAAAAAAGTAAACTTATCAGATTTCAGTGATGTCACAAGAACATCTGGGGTTTCAAAAAGAGGTTCTCGAATTCTCAGTCTAACCTTCCATTAGTTTCCTTTAAAACTATGTAAAATCCTGATGAGTTTGTTTCATATTCCATTGTCCATCATGTGTATTATGTGAAGAAACTTCGTTAATTCTATGAGAATGGTGTTCAAAATGTTATGTTTTAAGCATTTCTTTACAAGTTATGATTAGTGTGTTCATTTTGTACTGTAATAATGAATTATGTACTATTTTCTTTTAACAAAATATGTGTATTTGAAATGATATACTGAAAAACCAAAAAACATAAATTTATAACGTAAAATAACAATTTAAAGCATAAAACAAAAATAAGCAAAACATATATTAAAATAATAATGAACATTTAGATATTTTAATTAGGTATGTTGAAAATACCCCAACAGTACATTGTGTACAGCTTATCTTCCAAATAGGAACAAGCTTTATGACATATGGATGGGGTCAAATGATTGCTTCTTCAAATTATATTGTAATAGAAGTTCTCATGTTTCATACTTAAATAATATTAGTTCAGTATTTTGCAAAATTTAAAATTATTAGAAAAGTTGATTACACAACTTTCGAGAAAGTTAACTACATTTCAAGTTCTATATGAAACACATTTTTTATACATTATGGTTTCAATGATATTCCCTCTAAACCCAATACGCCAAATTAGGTTTTGGAGTGTGTTTTGCCTTTTAAGGAGGAAATTGGGCAAAAACGATAAAATGTGTATTAGCTTATTTTGAATGTTCTACATACCACCCAAGTTTCAACAAGATTATCTATTTACTTTTGCGAATATTCCATAGAAGTTTCAGTTTTCTTTGTAATATTCATCAGCACCACAATAAAATGGCCAGTTCTATGTAATTAACATTTTTACAGCTGGAAGGTGTAACTGGTTTAAATACTTTCATTTTCACATCTTGTTTAATGTGGTAACGCATTATTGACTGCAGTATGTGAAATTCAGTTGCTGTTTTGCAAGGAGATACCACAAAAGCAACTGTTAATTTCCACAGTTGTAGAAAGGTAAGATTAGGATGAAAGTTATCTGCTCAAAATTTATTTTAGTGAAAGTGGATCTGTAATGTTTATTGTGTTTTGAATTTTGAATTGTCTGTTAATGCTAAAGTTTGGGCTTACTGTTTGAGTGGTGTGCATACCAGACCTTAAAGTTGACAGCTCGTGTAATGCCAACTGTTGGTGGCCAGGGTCAACTGCGAGAATGCTTACAGAAATCTAACTGCGAGAATTCTAAGGAAATCATGCCCTGTATGAAACTTATTGTTACCACAAAATCTGAATATGAACTTTGATGAAAAACTGAATGCTTTTAAGCTCAAGTTGGTCCCTGTGGAATTTAATTAAAGAAAGAATTCGTTCTCTATATTATATGGCCCACCTGAGTCATACTGGATAATGCCATGCAAACTGCTCTTGTAACTATGGCTCGTCTCGATAACAGAGCTGCAAAATATAAGTACTGAGATGCGTTTTCTAAAAACATTGCTATAATTATTGGTTCATAATTTTTGATAATCGGTTTAAATAAATTTAAAAAAAATTGACTCTTGGAATGTGGACGGCAGATCTGGGTTAAATGAACTAACTAGCAGTCTCATATCATTTGACTTAATAACAGGTTCGTTCTGCGCATCTGACGTCACAAAACACAGTCAGCCACTGAACAGAGAACGAGGTTGCCAGAGCTCGACTGCAGTGCAGAGCACGGACGAGAATCTTCAGTTTTAGAAACGTTTAGTCATAAATAAAGTAATTGAACAAAAGAAATGTCTTGATAGCAGACTTTCTTTTATAGAAAGTTTGGAAAAATCATTCTTTTTACCAGTTGCTTCATATTCTATTAATTAATTAAACCAAACAAGCAGTAAGCCTCCTAATTCAGGCGATAGCAAGAAAGGTGTTTGCATCATTCTCAAGAACCGGTTTTTCGCAATAAAGAACAGCGATAATTATTTATTTCCTATTGTACTTCGACGAAACGTGAGTAATTCATAGTCATATCAACAGTGTTTGTCCATATTTTGCGTGATATTTTAGAGTCCACCAGGAATGCTGTTGAATGATGAGCTGCGTTAGCGTAATGGTTAAGGTGTTTGGATGTTAAGGGTTCTGAGTTCAAACCTTGTTTGATGCTTGATATTTTCTTTATTTAATAACAATATCGAAGTGTCTAACTTCATGAATTTTATTCGCTCGAATGTAATTTTTTGAAATTTCTGGTGCTTTGTCTCTTCATGATAATCATAATATGCCGGCCGCGGTGGTCTAGCGGTTCTAGGCGCGCAGTCCAGAACCGCGCGACTGCTGCTGTCGCAGGTTCGAATCCTGCCTCGGGCTTGGATGTGTGTGATGTCATTAGGTTAGTTAGGTTTAAGTAGTTCTAAGTTCTAGGGGACTGATGACCACAGATGTTAAGTCCCATAGTGCTCAGAGCCATTTGAACCATAATCATAATAAGTTTTCGGTTTTTCTAATTTTGTCCTCCAATATTTCTTTTCGCAGCAATTAAAAACAATGAAAAGGCACACATACAATATTCATGTTATATGTATTGTTTGTATATCTTCTCTTCTGCAGTCGCTGTTTTACTATTGATATTGAGATATATTCTTTTGCGACAGTATTAAAAGTATTATTTAGAGCAGAATTTCGGCTCGTACGTTGCCGAGCTACTTGATTGTCTGACGCAATTCTTTGCTTCGCCGCTTTGGCAACATCATCATATTCAATGTTTTCGTCGACTGATCGATGTTTTGGCAAGTATTTGCTGTCCGTTGTGACAAACACGAATTGTTTGCGCACTGCGCCTCACTGACAATATATTTTAGTTTCTATGTTTTATTACGTCCACAATTCAGTTTTGTGTACTTCGCCAACTTTGTTTTAATCAGAACTTTTTAGAAAAAAGCGAAAGGACTCTGGTATAAATAAAACTTTTATTACAGTCGCGAAAGACGGAATATTTCTCAATATTACATATGACACCTATCTGGTACTTAAATGAGATATTGTCATACAGTAAATTTTATATGAAATTTATGTATCTTGTCGACATTTCATTCTCAACATTGTGGTAACTAAAATCGACCATACGGGAAGTATACGCTATGGACTTTTACCTCTGCAAGCTCTTCAAAATTTCGTGTAATAGTTTACTACATTTAACGCTGCACAATAACTGCGTCGTAACAAAATTAAGTCATTTATGGGAAGAAGGTATCAGTCAACAAGATGTGTAAAAATCAAATTTTTGGGCCAAATAGTTTTTATGAAATCGAATGGTAAGTGTGTCAAAGCAGTCGGAACACCATGTGTCTGCACAGGCGAGCAGTGCAGTGACAGAATCACGCACAGCGCGGAATGCGGGGAGCACGTCTCTGTAGCAGCGAAAGGGTTAATGCGGCCGTGGTGGCTTCATAAACTGCGCGCTCCTCCCTAAACGTAAGTTTGCGAACTGTACTATACTATGGCGCTGCTTCTGTAGGCGCGTGCGTCGCGTCGTTTGTAACTGGCAAAGCAGCAATCTCCCGCGTCTGGGCGGGCATGCGCGAGCCGCCTAGATAAAAGAATTGAACTATAGTTGAGAGACACCTCTAAACGTGTTGCGGGAGCAGAACCAGCCCAGCGCCACG
Organism: Schistocerca americana; assembly: GCF_021461395.2. Lineage (NCBI taxonomy): Eukaryota > Metazoa > Arthropoda > Insecta > Orthoptera > Acrididae > Schistocerca > Schistocerca americana. The sequence continues at coordinate 899,757,075 of NC_060120.1, read as the reverse complement.
TGGCCTCCATCCGCCCCGTTCCGGTGTGAGCCAGACTAGCGCCGTGCCACGCCACGCCCGCGTATTAATAACGTGCCGCACATGCGGGGCTCGCTCCGTGTTGTGCCACCACAGATTTTCAGAAGCCAACAGCACACATCTAGCAGCTCTTCTGGTTTTAAGGGTCTGCCACACGAACGAGGGGTCGTAGCGATCCTTCGCAAGCGGCATCGCTGCAGTCGGTTGCTCGTCTCGACCCTGTCACACACGATTTGTCAAGCAAGAACAGCCAATAATACGGGCGCCGCTGTGTCGAGAATTTCTGCTATGGAAAATTAACTGCTACGTTTAGCAGCAGTGGCAGTTGATCTCCGTGTCCCCACGAACACGTGCAAAAAAATAAATTAAAAAAAAGGCAAGTGTAATTTATTGAACTTGTTTTGCAGGAACTGTAAGATAATTTACAGAATCTATCACATTTGTCACTGACACCATGTGGATTGTTAGCATCTGTCCATTGTGCTAAAACAATTGAGGTGCTGAGAACCATTAAGGACCTAAAGGACACCATCGTCGATTTTGAGATTGTAGAATGTATGCAATCTACTGACGTCTGTTGATTTATGGCGAATCAGCTTTATCAGTGCTGAACCCCAAAGATGTATATACGAACATTTGCGAAAAGCGTCTCACCGATTTATCTGATATTCACTTCCATAAGGACGCGAAGCACAAATTTTCATTGCATATCCTGAGTGAAAGTGAAGAAGAATTAAATGATCTGCTGAATGGAATGAACAGTCTAAAGAGTACAGAATATGGACTGACAGTAAATCGAAGAAAGGCGAAAGTAGTGAGATGTAGCAGAAACGAGAACAGCAAGAAACTTAACATCAGAATTGACGGTCATGAAGTAGATGGTTAAGGAATTCTACTACCTAAGCAGTAAAATAACCAATGACGGACAGAGCAAGATGGACATCAAAAGGAGACTAGCACTGGCAAAAAGGGTATTTTTGGCCAAAAGAAGTCTGCTAGTATCAAAAATAGGCGTTAATTTGAGGAAGAAATTTCTGAGAATGTACTTTTGGAGCACAGCATTGTATGGTAAAGAAACATGGACTGTGGGAAAACTGGAACGGAAGAGAATCGAAGCATTTGAGATCTGGTGCTAGAGACAAATGTCGAAAATTAGGTGGACTGATAGGGTAAGGAATGAGGAGGTTTTGCACAGAATCGGGGAAAAAAGAATATGTGGAAAACACTGGAAAGGAGAAGGGACAGGATGATCGGACATCTGTTAAGACATCGGGGAATGACTTACATGGTACCAGAGGAAGCTGTAGAGGTAAAAAACTGTAGAGGTAAAAAACTGTAGAGGAAGACAGAGATTGGAGTACAGTCAGCAAATAGTTAAGGAGGTAGGTTGCAAGTGCTACTCTGATGTGAAGAGGTTGGCACAGGAGAGGAACTCGTGGCAGGCCGCATCAAAGCAGTCAGAAGACTGATGGCTAGAAAAAAAAAAATGAACGCTCACTGCCTACACTCACGCTCATTTCTTTACCAAAGCTAGAAGTACTTTGAAGAATGCCCCACCATAACCTCACGTTTCATGGCGTCAGCATTCCAGTTTGTAAAATGGTCGCTAGGGATTTCAGAATCCTGACATCACTACCAAACCAGAAATTCATGTTCGCGTTAACAATGTACATTTCATAAATTTTACAATGACGAAGTTTCCAACAGGTTGTATGAACTGTTGTTTCAAGTAACATATTTGAGACCCAGGACAAGAACTGGGATTCGTTTAAGGAAAACACATGGAAGTGTGGGCCAACTTGATGCGTCATTTGTCAACCCCAAACAAATATTTTTACTTAATAACAGTTCTATCATAAGCCAACTAACAGTTACCAAGATTCTTGCCAAATACATACAAATAGTTAAGATAATTAAATTAAAATCACAATGCTTAAGGACATTTACATTATATATAAAATTACAAGTAGTACCCGAGGAACACGTCAACTTTGCAACACAACGGTGGCCGATTACAAACAGTTAACTGATTAAATAAACCTAAGGCGCACTTTGTCCGCGCGACTAGCATCACAAGTGTGGGCTAATTCCACAACAAGACTTGAATATAAGTTCAAGAAACGTTTTAATTGAAGTTCAACAAACGTTAAATAAAAGACATTAAAAAGCTTACATCTACACTGATTATTCTGCTCTCATATAGACAAGAGACGGCCAATCTGGCATAATGCTTCCCAGATGTAAAAACCGAAACAAATAGTGGTACTTCACTGATTGGTCACAGGTCTGTTACACATAAATCAAGTTAAGTGCTTAAACTACTGGGCCTCTGAAACACTATTACATTGCTAATGACAATTAACCCACTTTTTTTAAGAAATCAAGAAAATCAGTGCTCAGTTTTCCCAAAGGCTTCCATCACACCTCCACAAGGACCTTACAATTATAGAAGCACTGAGCATATTACTTCCTAATCCGACGACACCCTCGCCGTGTTCTAGGGGCTACAATCTGGAACCGCGCGACCGCTACGGTCGCAGGTTCGAATCCTGCCTCGGGCACGGATGTGTGTGATGTCCTTAGGTTAGTTAGGTTTAAGTAGTTCTAAGTTCTAGGGGATTGATGACCTCAGAAGTTAAGTCCCATAGTGCTCAGAGCCATTTGAACCATTTTTTGAAACCCCGCCGTGGCACAATACCAAAAGAATGACAATAAACTGCTCTATTCGAGACTGGAACGGAAGTACCACATAAGCGTGTGTGACCTGCCAACACGTAGGCGTCGTGAGATGACGGGAAAGTTATCGAAGCAGCAGGAAAACGCGGCCCTTACCGAGCCAGCAGAACAGCAACCGCTGCCGATACCAAGCTGTCAACATATACCGTAGAACAAACAGCAAACAAGTTCAACAGAAATTAATATACACAGCAATACTTAAATAGGCAATTAAAGTTTATTTTCAAGGAATCAAACTTCAGTATAGGAATCCAAATTCAGTATAGAAGCACCCTACTCATTAGTATTGCAAATTAACCTCCCTAGCAATAACAAGAAACAATGTATAAAGTCATTTAAAAAATAGTTGCATAATAATTCAAACAAAATTAAATAAGTCTTCGTGTACCTCTACTCGGGCCTCTTAGGGACTAATAGACACTGTAATGTGAATATGCACCAAATGGCAGGAGGTACATGTACACTAATAACCCAAAGGGCTCCACAGCACGGAGTAATAGAACACAGTACCTTGTCCTCGATGGTGAGTGTTCATCGGAGGTGAGGGTATCATCTGGAGTGCCTCAGGGAAGTGTGGTAGGTCCACTGTTGTTTTCTGTCTACATAAATGACCTTTTGGACAGGGTGGATAGCAATGTGCGGCTGTTTGCTGATGATGCTGTGGTGTACGGGAAGGTGTCGTCGTTGAGTGACTGTAGGAGGATACAAGATGACTTGGACAGTATTTGTGATTGGTGTAAAGAATGACACCTAACTCTAAATATAGATAAATGTAAATTAATGCAGATGAATAGGAAAAATAATCCTGTAATGTTTGAATACTTCATTAGTAGTGTAGCACTTGACACAGTCACGTCGATTAAATATTTGGGTGTAACATTGCAGAGCGATATGAAGTTGGACGAGCATGTAATGGCAGTTCTGGGGAAGGAGGATAGTCGTCTTTGGTTCATTGGTAGAATTTTAGGAAGATGTGGTTCATCTGTAAAGGAAACTGCTTATTGTGGTATCACCACCAGACACCACACTTGCTAGGTGGTAGCCTTTAAATCGACCGCGGTCCATTGGTATACGCCGGACCCGCATGTCGCCACTGTCAGTGATTGCAGACCGAGCGCCACCACACGGCAGGTCTAGAGAGACTTACTAGCACTCGCCCCAGTTGTACAGCCGACTTAGCCAGAGATGGATCACTGACAACTACGCTCTCATATGCCGAGACGATAGTTAGCATAGCCTTCAGCTACGTCATTTGCTACGACCTAGCAAGGCGCCATAGCATTTGATATTGACATTATAACATTACCGTCAAGAGCGATGCACACCAATTGTGGATTAAAGTTAAGTATTATATCAACTACGTACTTTATTTGCTACTATTAATTCCCTTAACTGTACCAGACCTCGCGCCAGTCAGCGTGTAATTAAACTCGTGCATTTCGGCCTCCTCTAGCAACACAGTGTTGGCTCTTCTGCCAACACATCATATTGGCGACGAGTATAAAAAGGGTCTTCTTCTTTCTACTTGCTTAATTTACTTGTGTCATGGCTTCGCCACAATCTCCAGATGTACTGTCCGAATTTTATCGCTTGCAGAATCAGCAGACGCAGGCGTTATTGGATGCCCTTGGACAGCTCGTCCAGGGTCAATGTGCAATGCAAAACGATGCGGCAGCCGCCGCTCCACCGCTACCGCAGCCACAACATGCAGTCGCACCACCTTTTCATCATTTTGATGCGGCACTGGAAAGCTGGACGGAGTGGTCACGCCAATTTGGATTCCATCTCGCCGCCTACAGAATTCAAGGTAATGAGCGGCAGCCTCACTTATTATAGTGTGTCAGCGTCCAGACATACCGTGTGATAGTGAACTTGTTTCCCCGACGCGCCATAGCAACTCTGTGCTACAAAGAAATTTTGTCGGCATTAGATGCATATTTCAAGGAATCAGTCAATGTAGTTGCAAAAAGGTATACATTCTTTCGTACAAAACGTACAGCCGGTCAAACTAATCGGGAGTGGGTTGCAACTTTGCAAGGCCTTACTAGGGATTGTGCTTTTGAGTGTGAATGTGGACTCCCTTATTCAGATACAATGGTACGTGATGCAATTGCACAGAACGTTTCTGATGTTCGTATAAGGGAACAGATTTTGAAACTAGTCAATCCCTCCCTTCAACAAGTGATGGACATATTGGATAGGCAAGACACACTTGACTTTGCTCAGGAATCGTTTGAAACTTCGCCAGCCGTGTGTCACATTAACCGGCCCGCCGGGCGAGCTGCACGGAACAGTAAACAGCCCTCGCGCCCGTCCGTGCAGCTGCCGCCAAGCCCTCCGCTCCGAGTGCCGCGCAAGCATGCAAATGCAATGCTAAAATCATGCCCGCGGTGTGCTACTAGACATTCACGTGAGAATTGCCCGTCACGCCAAGCTATTTGCTTTTTCTGTAACAAAAAAGGACATGTTCAGAGTGTTTGCCAGAAAAAGCTCAGAACGGACACTAACAACCATTCCAGGCCCTTTGCTTCGCGCCGGAATCGGAGTCGAACCACGAATACTCAGGCTCGTGAACCTTCGCCCATGGAAATTCATGTAGTTCATTCCACTCCGCCCAATACCACTTTCTCTAACAGTGACTGTGTTCGTCCCACAAATAGTGTGTGTCGCCGTCGACGGAAATCCTGTCAAGTCGCAAGTGCTTCTGTGCCAGTGTCTGTTCACGTTGCACGAGACAGTCGCTCTTGTCGTCAGCAGGACAATAAACTTTTTGTAGATTTGGACATTCATGGCAACGTGATCCCATGGCAGCTTGATACCGGAGCTGCAGTTTCTCTGATCAATCACGACACGTACAAACAACTGGGCACACCTCCGTTGCATGCCGCAAATGTTAAGTTAACTAGCTATTCCGGTCAGGATATTCCTGTGTTAGGACAGTGCAGCCTTCTTGCAACATACAAGGGACAAACAAAACTAGTGTCTTTTTACGTCCTTTGTTCTTCTTCTGCTGTGAACTTGTTTGATTTAGATTTATTTCAATTGTTTAACTTGTCTATAGTAAATCAGGTCCTATCAGTGAACCAGACTGTGCCTTCAGCCAGTGTTTCTCGTCTCTGTGAAGAATTTGCAGACATTTTTGCGCTGGGCCTTGGTTGCGCTAAGAACTATAAAGCACATTTGGAACTGAAAGTAAACGCGCAACCGAAATTTTTCTGAGCGCGCGATGTTCCCCACGCATTGCGTGATGAGGTCGCAAGAACATTACACGATATGGAATCACAAGGTGTAATTGAACGTGTACAGGCTTCTCTCTGGGCATCACCCTTAGTAATTTTGCCAAAACCTTCCGGAAAATTGAGACTTTGTGTGGACTTCAAGGCAACGGTGAATCCACAACTAGTGATTGCAACTTTTCCTTTACCCCGCCCGGAAGATCTTTTTGACAAACTGTGCCCAGGTAAATATTTTTCGTAATTGGACCTAGCAGATGCGTACTTGCAACTACCGGTGGACGAAGAATCCCAGCGCATTTTGGTAGTTAACACGCATCTTGGCTTGTATCGATTCAAAAGACTACCATTCGGGTGTGCATCCGCCCCTGCATTGTTTCAGCAATATCTGCAAACTGTTTGTGCCTCGGTCCCTACTGCAGCAAACTATCTGGACGATATTGTGATCACCGGAAATTTGGAAGAAGAACATTTAGCCAATCTCAGAACATTATTTCAGGTCTTGCGACAAAATGGTCTTCGCTTGCGGAAGGACAAATGTGTGTTCTTTGCTCGTGACTTACCCTATTTGGGACATGTAATCAATGCCCAAGGCATACATCCCAGTCCAGAGCACCTCCGAGCCATACAAGACTTGCCTTCGCCGCAGAATTTGAAGCAGCTACAGAGTGTGCTGGGAAAAATTAACTATTATCATCGCTATGTTCCCCATGCCTCTTCCATTTCAGCTCCGCTTCATCGCTTACGCCGTAAAGGTGTTCCATTCGTCTGGACGACGGAATGCGAACGCGCCTTTCGCCAGTTGAAATCGGCGTTGCTTTCAAATACTTGCCTTACGCCATTCGATCCCCAGAAACCCCTTTTGTTGATGGTAGATGCATCGGATTTCGGGATCTGTGCTGTGCTTGCGCACAAAGATGGGTTGCATGATCGCCCTATTACCTTTGCGTCCAAATTGCTCTCGTCTGCGCAAAGAAATTATTCCCAGATAGAGAAAGAAGCTTTGGATCTCGTATTTGGTGTTACAAAGTTTCATGATTTCTTGTATGGTCGTCACTTTACCATCATCACAGACCACAAACCTTCGACACCGCTTTTTCATCCGAACAAGCCTGTACCTCCACGTACAGCGCAAAAATTTATTCGCTGGTCAATTTTCCTCTCGCAGTACCGCTACAATATCTTGTATCGGTCCACTGCTAAGCACGGAAGCACCGATGCGTTGTCCCGTTTGCCTGTTGCTGAGGATAGAGCATTCGATTCTTCCGAACTTGCTTGCATGTTCATTGATGCGGAAACCAATGACGTGGTCGAATCGTTTCCGATTGATTTTCGTCGTGTAGCTACAGCCACAGCTGCTGACCCTGTCCTTGCTACCGTTTTGCGTTTTGTTGCTACACAATACCCTTGTCAAAGTCACGGGTCGAGGATCCGTTGGTTCGCCGATTTTTTGCTCACAAGGAGAGACTTTTTGTTCGACGTGGTGTTTTGCTGTTGCGTTCTGATAATGATCAGTCCAGGGTCGTGGTCCCACGTTCGTTACAGTCCTCTGTCTTACGGATTCTCCACCAAGGACATTGGGGTATAGTGCGAACGAAACAACTTGCTCGTCAGCACTGTACTTGGTTCGGAATCGATGCTGCGATTACGAATATGTGCTCTTCTTACATGGCGTGTGCCGAACAACAATCCGCCACCGCCGCGGAAATTCTTTGCATGGCCGAAAGCCACTTCCCCTTGGCAACGCTTACACATAGATTTTGCTGGTCCATTCTGGAATGCTCGATGGTTGGTTGTGGTCGATTCATTCAGTAATTTTCCTTTTGTTGTACGGATGTCTTCCACGACGTCATCTGCCACCATCCAAGCGTTATCTGCTATCTTTCGTATTGAAGGTCTTCCGCAGACTATTGTTTCCGACAATGGCCCACAATTCATGTCCACAGAATTTCAGTCATTCTGCAAGGCCAATGGCATTCAACATCTGACATCCGCGCCGTTTTCGCCTCAGTCAAACGGTGCCGCTGAACGATTGGTCCGGACTTTCAAGTCACAGATGTTGAAGTTGAAAGAGTCGCATTCTCGGGAGGACGCGTTGTTGCTCTTTTTGTCTTCGTATCGCTCTCAGCACCGAGATGGTCGCTCGCCGGCTGAGTTGCTCCACGGTCGTCCTCATCGAACCTTGGTGTCTTTGCTGCATCCGCCGCATCAGGTTCCTGTGCAGCGGCAGACTCCTGCTTTTGCTCCAGGCGACGTTGTATACTATCGCAACTATCGCGGTTCACGGCGTTGGCTCGCAGGGCGCATTCTTCGCTGCCTTGGCCGCGCGATGTTTTTGGTTTTGGGGGCCTCTGGTGAGGTGCGTCGGCATCTCAATCAGCTGCGCCTCTGTCGTCGCACGGGTTCTGCCGCTCCCCGTCTGCTTTCAGCGACGGTGCCGTCCGGTCAGCGCCCTAGGGACCCATCTACTGGCTCGCCTCATCCCCAGGTGTTACCGACGCTGCCTTCCGTTTTGCCCCATGGCGACGCGCCGCCGCCGCCGCGGCCGCCTCCGCCGCCTGTTCTCCCGCCGGCGCCGCCCGCAGTGGACGCTTCGCTGCAGCCGCCAAGGGCCTCCCTGGGTCACGCGCCGCCGATCGCTTCCAGCGACCAGCTGTCCTCCGACTTGGAACTCTTGCCGGCTCCGGACCAGATGTCGTCTTCGCCCGTCGGGTGCCCCGCCCCGATGGAGGTCGAACCTTTGGCCCCTCCTGTCTCTCTAAGGGCGCATACACCGCATGTTGACGTGCACCCTGGACTAGGTTTTCAGGCGTTTCCTAGCTCCCCTCGGACCGAATGGCCGGGTGCGGGTGGCACAGCCTCGCCTGTTGTTAGGCTCCCCACCTCGTCGCATACGTCAACATGGGGTCCTCCCCACGGCGGGCGGAAGCCTTATAACACAACCGTACGCCGATTTGCGGGGGAGGAATGTGCTGTCACCGCCAGACACCACACTTGCTAGGTGGTAGCCTTTAAATCGACCGCGGTCCATTGGTATACGCCGGACCCGCATGTCGCCACTGTCAGTGATTGCAGACCGAGCGCCACCACACGGCAGGTCTAGAGAGACTTACTAGCACTCGCCCCAGTTGTACAGCCGACTTAGCCAGAGATGGATCACTGACAACTACGCTCTCATATGCCGAGACGATAGTTAGCATAGCCTTCAGCTACGTCATTTGCTACGACCTAGCAAGGCGCCATAGCATTTGATATTGACATTATAACATTACCGTCAAGAGCGATGCACACCAATTGTGGATTAAAGTTAAGTATTATATCAACTACGTACTTTATTTGCTACTATTAATTCCCTTAACTGTACCAGACCTCGCGCCAGTCAGCGTGTAATTAAACGCGTGCATTTCGGCCTCCTCTAGCAACACAGTGTTGGCTCTTCTGCCAACACATCACTTATAAAACACTAATACGACCTATTCTTGAGTACTGCTTGAGCGTTTGGGATCCCTATCAGGTCGGATTGAGGGAGGACATAGAAGCAATTCAGAGGCGGGCTGCTAGATTTGTTACTGGTAGGTTTGATCATCACGCGAGTGTTACGGAAATGCTTCAGGAACTCGGGTGGGAGTCTCTGGAGGAAAGGAGGCGTTATTTTCGTGAATCGCCACTGAGGAAATTTAGAGAACCAGCATTTGAGGCTGACTGCAGTACAATTTTACTGCCACCATCTTATATTTCGCGGAAAGACCAAAAAGATAAGGTAAGAGAGATTAGGGCTCGTACAGAGGCATATAGGCAGTCATTTTTCCCTCGTTCTTTTTGGGAGTGGAACAGCGAGAGAAGATGCTAGTTGTGGTACGAGGTACCCTCCGCCACGCACCGTATGGTGGATTGCAGAGTATGTATGTAGATGTAGATGCAGTAAGAGAGTGTGCAAATACAAATACGCACATACACACACATGACCCACATATGCGAACCTTTACACTGTGTGTGCACCACTTTAGTTACAGGCTAAATCCAATCACTCGCCCTAGGAAGGGCCATACGATTTACAACAAACAGAAATCAAATACTCAATGATACAAACAATGATTTCAAGTACTAGATTAAAAAGTTCAAAACATTAGCTTAGCGCTTACAGAAACCTCCAGCTCGATACACAACCCGAAAAGGAGTCACTGAAAGGCATATGGGAGCCGGATTCCTGGCTAGACTACACCGGGCCAGAGTTAACAACATTTAAGTACAGTACTTACTGAACAGCCTTCATACATAATCTCAGAAAAATGCCAAGGAGATCAACAGGTGCCAGATAATACTGCCCTACTGCTCGAGCTGCTAACAAATTAATCAGTACATCTCGGCGTACTTAGTACACTACAAATGACTGATTCACTTCGTAACCAGGCTGAACGCGGCGAGAGCCGCTCCTTGGCCGCTAAACTCGCCTGTAGCAACGGTCAACGCTGCAGGAAAACGCGGGCCCCTGTAGCCCAACGGTCAACGGTTTCAACTCGCCGCAGCCTCCAGGACGCCGAGTACTCAGAGACAGCCGTCCAGCTCCGTGTCCCACGCACCAGTCACCACATAACCAAGCAACGACGATACGACGAGAGCCGGAATCGAAGGGACGCGGCCAAGTGGCGCCCGTAGGGTCGCGCGCACCCTCACAGAAGTCGCCACGGCTCAATATTCTTCACTGTAGTCGTCGGAGGCCACCATTTTCTTAAAGTCACATTGAAGGAGACCACAAATTTGTTATTTCTGAACAGTTTGTAAAAGCCTTGCAAAATCTGGTGTCCAAATACGCAGATAGTATGGAAATAACAACTTCGAAATACAAAATGAAAGTACAATAGCAAACATGAAACACACAGATTTAACAAAACTTCTAGATTTCATGTCTTAAGTGAACCGACAGTGTTATCTGGACCTCAAGCCACAGAACGTGCTCAATGAAAATGATGGTAACGAGGACCACGAAGTGTTGGGGTAGGTAATAATTGTGTTTGCGATGTATTTAGAATTGGTTCATTATGCTCTGCTTCTAGTTTCTCATTAATTACAAACTACGTAAAGTTTCGTGGGTTAATATTAGTAATAATCATCCTAAATATTGATTAAATTTCGTAACATAAAGTGGGTGGGTGATTTTTTATAGGAAATACAGGATGTTGAGACTTGGTTAAAAAACAAGTCAATCCTATGAAATTGATGGTTTGCCTACGAATTTCACTTTCACAAACACCTCTTTTTCTCAAAACTTAGTATTTGTGCTTTGGGTTCTTATGGCTCACAGTGCCTCAGTTCTTTTTCATTTATTAATTCTTAAATATTTTTCCATTCTTTAATCTTATAGTTTAACTGCATGTATTTTCACAGTCTTTTTTGCAATCTCAATGCATGTATAGAAATGTTATCAGTAGCAGCACTGTTGATTACTGTAACTCTAGTTGTAAACTGTACAAGGGAGAGGTGGATTATATGACATGACATGGGACTTGAGTGTAGCAGTATAATAGACTTGCTGAATATTTAAATTAATATTACGCTAGCCTACTTCATTCTGATAAGAAGTTAAAAACTTTAATGATGCGAATAGCTGTTTCATAAATAACACAGTATCGCCAAATGGAGCCCAATGTACCCTCACTTCTACTTTCACATCATATGATCCAAAATACTAATCACTGCAAAATCGGATTTCTTAATATTGAAAGGTCTCTGTTGGATTCCTTTCATGTTTGATTTCTTAAATCTGTTGTCATTTATGGAATAAATTCCTCTTCTAAATTTACTGTGGCGTTTCTGAGTATCTGGGAGGAGACTGAGTAGTGGAACGTGTTACCTTTACACGTAAACAAGAACGATCTGTCACACTACTACACTTTAAAACACAGTTTATATGTAATTCATGTCACACAGTCTCATACGGAACCTACATCCGCTTTCTGTTATATACTGTATATGATAAGATACTGTCATCCCCCTTCCCTTCTGTGTGAGAGGATGAAATGATCAAATGTGTTTGTAATTGCATGCTTGAGGGTAGCAGACAAGCCTGTCTGCTAGAGAACAGTAGGACCAACGTCGGAACAGGTAGCTACGCTTCCTAAAAGCAAAGAGGTTTCTATCCTTAGTATGGTCCTGTCCGTCCGTTGTCATGTTGGTATAGGAAGCTGCCCCTCTGGCCACTTCCGTTGGTCTTTGTGAGCCACCCCTTATTTCGGGTTTAGGTCTAAAATATCCGATGTTATCTTAAATTGCAGCGCAGTATTATTCTCGTGTGAAGTTCAGATTAGTTTCCGGTAGTTGCTTTGTTACTACTTTGTGAGTAAAGTGGAACTACGTGTTGATCAGTAACTATAACTAAGATCAATCTTAAATGCGAATGCTTGTGTGATTATAACGTCTCGTCTTGACAATATTTTACAATATAGCAACTTTTCTTTATGCTTTTCTTTATGTTCAACCCACGTGGAGTGTACTTTGCGAGACCAGTACCACGTGCTTATATAACTGTTTGACCCATCAGGTTAATAGTAAGACGTTAGTAACCAGTTCAAGGTTTTTCTTTTGTCAATTGCTTTTCGATCGAATTTATTTTAATTATCAAAATTACTGTGGAGTTATACGCTTTCTGTAAACCAAGTTGACCACGTGGATCATGTGGTGTAATCATCAAAGTAGCCTTCAGCTATTCCTTTTGGGAAGATTTTACAAAGAGTTAATATGAATTTAGTATACCAGTGTGTGGTAATTACATGACGGACAGGATTGTGCTACGAACGTAATTTCTTTGGGTAAAAATTTGAATCTGTTGGTAGTGGTTAATTTTCTCTTGGATATGTTTCAATGTTCTTTGTGTGTTGTTTTATGAATGCAGTGTTGTATGCAGACTCCCAATCTTGGCTCCATATTTGATGTGTTCCGTAAGATTTTCACAATCCTAAATAAGGCACCAGCTTGTTACGAGTAGAATTTAATATGCTGAAATTTCAGTGACCAATCTTAAAAATAAATTTCCAAATATAAACTGATTTCTTTCTTGTTATTTAAATTCTCCCTTTTATATATATATTACCGGTTGTGGTATGACTATTAAAAGATTATCATTAATGTTAGTCTGCTTGGTAAACCTAGACTAAATATCTGATGAAACAGTTTCCCAGTAATCCACGGTTAACGTCCCCAGACAGATCACGGCTTTTAACCCACTTTCATTGTCAATTAGCACCGATATCAGCATACCAAATTAAAGTTACAACATTACACAGCAGCTAAGAAAATTAAAGTTACAACATTACAATATAAATGGCAGTCGCGGTGTCAACTTCCCGTCTCAGACTGTTTGGTCATTCTTCATTAATTATAAAATCTAACATAAGGATCTTACTGAACGTGTGTAAAGAGGAAGGAAGCAAAACTATGTAAAGACACTTGATAACTATGCGGATGGCTCGCAGCCTGGTAGCCATATTGCCATTCATTGCATGACATGCAACAGATTGCATGTGAATCTCAATCGATTATGGATCGATCGCTGCCATCCGTCGCTCGTGTATAAAAGCCCGGTCCACACGCAACGATCTGCATTCGAGGGTTGGATTCCCTCACTTCCTCACCGAGGACTCGCACTACCTGGGCTACTCTCAGGGTGTATCTTCGACGTGGAAGAGCCCCAGCCGTGCCTGTCGTGTTGTTGCCTGTCTGCACGCCATCACTGCTGCCCGCCGCCGCCGCCGCCGCCGTCTGGTCGCCGCCGCCCGGTGCTTGCTGCCGCCGCCTGGTCGCCGTCTCTCGGTGCTCGCTGCTTCTTCTGCCGCCGCCGCTTGCGCCGTCTCTCGGTGTTCACTGCTTCTTCTGCCGCCGCCGCTGCCGCCGTCTCTCGGTGTTCGCTGCTGCCTGCAATCATGGACGCCCCAACTACCACCATCATCTACATCTCCACTTCACCTGCCCCCACTGTAACATCATGGAGTGCTTCCTCTGGGATTAACTTGTCCCATCCACCTCCCCTACTCACAGTCTCCTCCCCATCTATCTCCTCTCCATCATTGTATCCCCACCTGTATGTCACTCCTGCTCCTACCCCTGCTACTGCACCTGCTGCTGCTCCTGCCACTGCCCCTGACGCTGCCCCTGTTCCCACCCCCACTCCCGCTAATGTCACCCGCCGAGACGACTTTCCCCCTCTCCCCCATGCAACTGCCACTGCTTCCCCTGCCTGAGTAACTGCCCGCCGCGCCACAGTCGCCACCCCAGAGTGCCCTACCCTCTCATCTGGTGCTACTGCCTCACAGGAGGGCCCTGCTTCCCACCACCTCCCCGTCCATCCAGTCCCTCATCCCTCCACCCAGGCAACACCTGCCAAAAAATCTTCCAAACGGCCCAGTGGCGACCTCTCCTCTACTTCCTCATCCAAAAAGCCACTGCCCGCCCCACCTCCCACTAACCCCACTATGGATACCACCCCACCTCTCTCCTCTCCAGCCCCCTTCCTGTATACCTTTGTCCTAGCCAACACTGATCCGCAATTCCTGGATGCCCGCACCCTCACCCTTGAAATCCGGAAGTACATCCTCAGTGCACCCACCACCCAACTTATCCCTCGCAGAGACTCTGTTCTCATAAAGTCTCCTCTGGCGCCTTCCCCTCATCACCTTTGGGCCCCATGCATCCCTCACCCCATTCCTTACATCCTCCTCTCCTCATCATCCCCGACCACCTCGTCGTCTGCCGACCCTCACCGCCGTCATCACAAAACTCTGCCCTGTGGTCACAGAGGCTGAGGTGTTGGCAGAACTGAATGCCCACCCCGCCCTGGAAGTCCGCTCTGCCCACCGTATTTACAACTCCTCTGGCCCTACTTCCCTCATGCGTATATTTACAGAGTCCGCCTCCTCCAACAACCATCTTCTCATGCAGGGAGCCCTGATTTTCAACCGCCACCACCCTGTTGACCCGTCCCATTCCCCTCCCCAATCCTACCGCTGCCAGCGCTGTCTTCTGTACAATGACCACCTCACCCAAAACTGCAAGAACCCACCCACCTGACCCCATTGTAAGGCCTCCCACTTCCTTAAACAGTGTCCCAACCTCGCTGCCCCCCTTCCTGCAACACCTGCAATGAACCTCACCCCACCTATTCCTCCAAATGCAAAGCCAAGCCCCCTCCCACCAACCCTGAACTCACTGTCCCCGTTCGCCCCATTGACCCACCCATCCACCCTAACAATTCCCTCTGCCCTCCCCCTACAGCAGAACACATCATCCGGTTCCTTACCATCGTCCTGCAGAACATCCACCCCTTCCAGTGCCCCCACACACTCCAGCAGATTTCCCTTGCCGCCCGCTCTATTTTCCACCTAAACACCTACGCCACCTACTCCCACAACCAGGCCCACTTTACCTTCACCCGCCTCGCCCCCCTTGTTTAAGTCCCTCTCTCCCCTTCCTGCACCCTTCCCACTTCAAAACTCCTGGCGCGTCAACAGTATCATCTCCTCTACCTCAACATTCGCTCCCTCCCTGCAAACAAATACCTCTTCATGCATACCCTCTCCCAGCACTAGGTTGACTCTTTCATCCTTAATGAAACCTTCCTCCAACCCCACCATGTTGTCCGCATCCCCCCTATCTCCTTCACTGCACTGACAATCCCCTTCCCCTTGCCCGAGGTGGGTTCACTATAGGCCACCTCAGGCATCTCCCTGTTCGGCCACAACCCCTCCTCAATGACCCAAACGAACACCTTCTCCTGAGCCTATTTTTTCCCTCCATCACCATCACCTGCGCCACTATCTATATCCGCCCCGCAGCTCCTCTCCCCTTTTACTTCATTTCCCATGTTGACCGTACCTTCTCCACCTATGTGATTGCCGCTGACCTCAACATCCACAGCCGTGACCCTGCCACCCTTCGGCGGTGGTATCAGTTCCTTGCCACCCTCCATGGTGACCTTGTTCCTCTCCCACAGCACACCCGTCCTGAAAGTAACTCCACCCCCGATGTTATCCTCGCTTCCCCCAACCTCCTTGGTTGCATCGCCGTTGATGTCCTCGATCCCATCGATAGTGACCATCTCCCTGTCCTTCTCACCATCTCCTCTACTTGTCCCGCCACTGCAGCCACCCGCCCAGCTGCCCCTCCAAAATTTGTCCATGACTACCACCATGCCAATTGGGATGCCTACCAGGAATCCGTTGCCTTACAGGTAGAAAGCCACCCCATCACCTTTCACCACCCTGATGACGTCACCCATGCCTCTTCCTTCCTTCAGAAGACCATCACTGACGCTGTGAAGGCTCATGTCCCTACCAAACTCATCCACCATCACCACCCTACGCTTCCTCCACAGGCCGTCCTTCTTCTGCGTGAATCCCGCAGGCTCTACTGCTCCTTCCTCTGTACTCGTGACCGGGATATTCTCACCCACCACCGGCAATTACAGTGACATATCCGGAACCTCCTTACAGCAAAGAAACGCCAGGACTGGCGCCAGACATGCACACGCCTCAACTCCACCCTCCCTGTCAACTCCTCCAAGTACTGGTCAGCCTTCCACCGCCTTACTGGTAACCATCCCACCCCGCATTACCCCATCCTCCATGACGATCGACCCTTTCCTGGCAACCTCAGTAAGGCTAACCATTTTGCTTCCCACCTATCCGAGGTCTTCTCCATTCTTGACGATCCCCATTTTGATTACTCCCTCTTCCCCACCGTCCTTGACCTCACTGACACCTCTGTCCCCTCGCTCGCCTCCAGCTTCCAGTACTTGGATCGGTTACCTCCCTCAGACATCAACACTCCCATCACCACACAAGACATCACACTCGTCCTCCGCTCCAAACGCAACACTGCCCCTGGCCATGATGGCGTCACCTACTGTCACCTTAAGGAATCCCCTCCATCCTTCCTGTCTGTCCTTGCTACCCTGTACAATGTCCTCCTCTCCACTGGATTTTATCCTGACCTGTGGAAGACTTCCCATGTCCTGCTGTTCCCTAAACCTAACAAACCCCCCTCTGATACCTCTTCCTATCGTCCCAACTGCCTCACCTCCGTTTTCAGTAAGATCTTCGAGGCCATCCTCTCTCACCATATTCACCGCCACCTTAACCAGCACTGCCTCCTTCCTCTTACCCAATGTGGCTTCCAGCCTTCCTTCTCCGCCGACGACCAGCTCCTTAACCTTACCAACTTTCCCTCCAACTTAACTCCCGTTGCTCCGCTATCTTTGTTTCCCTTGATCTCCAGAACACCTATGACCGTGTCTGGCATCCCGCGCTCCTCTTCAAACTCCGGATCTATGCTCTCCCCATCAACTTCGTCCGTCTCGTTGCTCCCTTCCTCTCCCATCGTCCCCCTATGTGACTATCCACAATTCCAACTCCCGTACTTTTTATCCCTCTACCGGCGTGCCCCAAGGTTCTGTCCTTTCCCCTCTCCTCTATCTCCTGTACACTGCTGACATTCCCAAACCTCCCCCTCCTGTTCATCTTCTCCACTTCGCTGATGACACCGCCTTCCTAGCCCTTTATCCTACCCTTCAATGGTCCCAACGTACCCTCCAAACCCACCTTGACCAATTCACCGCTTGGTGCAACCAGTGGTTCCTCCGTGTTAATCCCTCCAAGACCCAGGCGATCATCATCTTCTAGATTTCTGAACTTTGGATAACTTTTTTCGGTAAACAGTTCGCTGACAGACTTAATTTACTTGACTTGCCTTCATGAACTCATCCTTCAGGAGAGCGTAAATAGCTTCACATGTGTTGGGTATTATTTTACTCAACGCTTGTTTCGATATTGCAGTTGAAAATTCCAAATCCTTGTAGCTCCTTGTTTCATCTGAATGTTGCCATCTTGTTTTCAAACTGACTAAAAGAGGATAACGTTTTTATCCGTTATTACAATATGTAAACAGGGACTAAAGTACTATTTTGTAGCCTACTGCGTTCAATAAAGCATTTTTTTTGGAGGGTAGTATTTTCGCTATTGCCTGTTACTTTTACCTAGAAATGAGCATAAATGCTTATATATCCATTGACACCAGTACTCTATGAGAACCCTTATTACGAATTTCTTCCAGTGCAACAACAGTTTATGCAGTGATAAGATTTAATACCAATTCCTTCTGAGTTTCACGACATCGTCAAATTTTAAATGGTTTATTGTTGGAACTAGTTTGTGCAAATTCTTTGCACTCGCACCGCGCAATTCAAGTATCACGTCGTTCTTCGAAAATGCTCGATACTGTATTGAGCGCTGCGGCGTATCGAGAAACCTCGAACCTGTACGAATCAGAGTACCATTTGGCCAGTCCTAAGGCCGTTTGTTGCTAGTAAGACAATGTCAAACGGAGCAAGATGTTTGAAATTCAACGAAAAATAGGTGTAAGCAGTAAAGCAAGGCGCCTAATGTACAATATGTGCAAGAACCAGGAGGGAAGAACGAGAATGGAAAACCAAGGATGAAGAGCTCGGATAAAGAGGGATGGTAGACTGAGATGCAGTCTTTCTTCTCTATGGTTGAGTCCTTAGCAGAGGAAGCAATGGCAGATATAAAGACTTCACAAGTGCGACTAAAATTCAGGGTAAAAGAATATCCGTGACAAGTTTCGCTGATGGCACTGCTATCCTTTGTGACAATGAGGAAGGACTACATAACCCGTTAAATGTGAATGAACAGTCCACTGAGAACAGAATATGGACTGATGGTAAAACAAAAAAGAGGAAAGTATGAGAAGTAGCAGAAATGAGATATGTGATAAACTTAGCTAAGAAACTGGAGACTACGAAGCAGAAAAAGTGAAGTAATTCTACTAACCAGGAAGCACAATTACGCATGGCAAACGTAATAATGAGGATATAAGCAGACTAGTAATGGTGAAGATGGCATTCCTCACTAAAAGAAATCTGCTAGTATCAAACACAAGCTTTAGTTTGAGGAATAAATTTCTGAGAAAGTGCAGGTATGTTTGGAGTACAGCTTTGTATGGAATTAGTCAACATGAATGACTGCAATGCGGAGGACCCAGGTTCAGTTCTTCGTATTGTCAGGGATTTTTCATTGGTAGGAAACCTGGATCGTAGTGCAGTCAGTCTTGTGATGCTAACTGATGAGTTTACTTGGATGAGAAACACACCGATTCCAAGGTCTGGAAAAGTGACAACGGCTGGGAGAGAGGTGTGTTGACCGCATGCTCCTCCATACCATATCTGAATGACGTCATTGGCAGACGATGACATGAATGCCCGTCAGTAATGAAGAGTCCGTCATAGTGAGCACAAGGGTACAGTAGTGTACTGTACACACATAAAAAAAGTTATGCATCACCCCGGTTCCCAGAATTCCTGAAGATAGACGTTGACTGTGGATATTGTATTACAGACACAGTCCCTTTGACTGTTCAGAGATGTCACTAAACCCACTCAAAGATGTAAACAACCACGCATGAGCAGCGCCTTTTAGACGGAGGGGGTCCGACAGCCGATCAGTTCCAGTCATTCCACCAGGAAGGAGGTACACGGCTCGTGTTTTCTGTAGTTCAACCATGCCTAGACGGTCAATACCACGTTTCGATCGCGTCCACATTCTTACTTTGTGCGAGGAAGGGCTCCCAACAAGGGAAGCGTACAGGCGTCTCGGAGTGAACCAGAACGGTGTTGTTCGGACATGGAGGAGATACAGAGAGACAGGAACCATCGATGACATGCCTCGCTCAGGCTGCCCGAGGGCTACTACTGCAGTGGATGACCGCTACCTACGGATCATGGCTCGGAGGAACTCTGACAGCAACGACACCATGTTAAATCACGCTTTTCGTGCAGCCACAGGACGTTGTGTTACGACTCAAACTGTGCGCGACAGGCTGCATGATGCGCAATTTCACTCCTGACGTCCATGGCGAGGTCCATCTTTGCAACCACGACATAATGCAGCGCGGTACAGATGGGCCCAACAACATGCCGAATGGACCGCTCAGGATTAGCATCAGGTTCCCTTCACCGATGAGTGTCGCATATGCCTTCAACCATACAGTCGTCGGAGACGTGTTTGGAGTCAACCTGGTCAGGCTGAACGCCTTAGACACACTGTCCAGCGAGTGCAGCAAGGTGGAGGTTACTTGCATTTTTGGGGTGGCATTATGTGAGGCCGAAGTCCGCCGCTGGTGGTCATGGAAGGCATCGTAACGGCTGTACGATACGTCAATGCCGTCCTCTGAGCGATAGTGCAACCATATCGGCAGCTTATTGGCGAAGCATTTGTCTTCATGGACGACAATTCGCGACCCCATCGTGCACATTTTGTGAATGATTTCCTTCAGGATAACGACATCGCTCGACTAAAGTGGCCAGCGTGTTCTCCAGACAAGGAACCTATCGAACATGCCTGGAATACATTGAAAAGGGCTGTTTATGGACGATGTGATCCACGGCATCTACGCCGAATCGCCGTTGAGGAGTGGGACAATCTGGACCAACAGTGCCTTGATGAACTTGTGGATAGTATGCCACGGCGAATACAGGCATGTATCAATGCAAGAGGACGTGCTACTGGATATTAGAGGTACTGGTGTATGCAGCAATCTTGACCACCACCTCTGAAGGTCTCACTGTATGGTGGTACAACATGCAATGTGTGGTTTTCATGAGCAATAAAATGGGCGGAAATGATGTTTATGTTGATCTCTATTCCAGTTTTCTGTGCAGTTTCCTGAACTCTCGGAACCGAGGTGGTGCAAAACTTTTTTTGATATATATATGTATATGGTTTGTAGACGAGTGGGAAAATAAGAGAATCTTAGCGTTTGAGATGTTGAGCATGAGAAGTATGTTAAAAATTGTGTGGACTGATAAGATAAGGAATGAAGAGATCCTCCGTAGAACCTGGGAAGAAAGGGAAAGCTGTAGAAGATGAGAACTGTAGGAGAAGACAGAATGAAAAATATTCATCAAATATTTGAAGATGTTGTGCGTGAGGTTGGTACGTGATTCGAAGTCTGATGAATGTTTTACATTTCTTTTGTACGAACGTTAAATACTTATACGGTCATTCGTTACCAAGGACGACCGTTAGGCATGAATCTAATTTTTGTTCCGTCTATTAGAGTCAGTGAATATGACCTCAGTCGAAGTTAAAGTAATCAGCATTTACAATAATTTCAGGTGCAAATGTGAATATTGGCAAGTCCTTTTTTCTCACTTTTGGAATGGATCCTCTCGTTTGAGAATTTTGAAACCCTATAGCCTAGACAAATCATCAGGTTACACGAAAGAAATTAAATCATATGCATACGAACAAAAAATAATAAGAACTCGACTGTTCAAATAAATTTCGGGCTTGTAGCCGGTAGTCGTTTCATTCATGGCGCGATATTTCAACAGGGTACCTGCCAGTCATCCTCAGGTGAGCCACCAAAGACTACGCTGGGAAAATTTTAAAACTCACACAACCACTTTATGACTCTCCTTCGCACATAATAATGGTTCTGTTAAGTCGGACGATTGATAGTAAGTATGACTCTTTTGACAGTTTTGCTCAGTCATTAGAAAAAACTGCAACTCACAATTGTTTCTTGGCAGCTCATACCACACGTTTAGGAGAAATAGATGAGCACGAGTATCGTTAAATTAAACGTTTTTCTTAAACAATTGGAATGAGCCTCCAGATCGAAGCTCAGTTGACGGAAGTGCGTAAGACTACATGGCTACTACTGTACTAGGTAAAGCAATTTCAGCGAACAGTTACCAGAGCTCCAGATTTTGAAAGTTCTGCACTATTCTTCGTCATTCCTACTGACACAGCGGGTGTCGTGGTAGGATGCCGCCCTAACTTTAATTGCTACGTCACCGTTGCTGTAATCCACTCGCCTGTGTGGTTTTTATTGGCGGGGAGAAGAGCAAAACAAAGCAGATCCCAAGAAGCTCTAGGTTGAGTCCACCAGAGGTGTGCCCGGACGGCCACACTGTCCTGTTCTACAGTGTGTGCGGAAAGCAATGGGTATGAGCGTCACAAGCGTGTGATCTCCAAATGTAAATCCGCATGAGGCAGAGCAGTACTCACACGTAGGTATTTTACTCCCATTCAGTTTCTAGGAATATTCGTAACGAACCTGCAAGCCGCAGACTTCAATCTCATATAAAACCAGACTCGGATAGGAAGGAAAATATACAATCATACTGACTTTGGTTACTCGGTGTAAGATACTGATAATGTATTTAAAAAACTAAGATGATAATGAAATCGATTTTCACTCGTCGTAAATCAGTGCAATTGTATAAATCAGATACTATTCCTATTTTTATACCTATAGTTACCCAACGTACAATTCAGCGTAACGGTCTGGTGAAAACAAAAAAAACCGTTATTGTTTTTTTTATTATTATTATTTATTTTATGGCCTTCATTGAACCACTGTAGTCAAAAATACAAAGTTCTAAACGAGTTGTTACACATGAATACAATTTGGTTTGACAATAACTTAATATATTTAGGTAATATAATTATTAGAGGCTATTCTTATATGAAAGGTGTTTTGCTCTTCTGTCTGCCCAATATTTCTTCATTCTTTCAGATTTTTTCTTTCTTTCTTCATCCGAGACAACTCTTCCTGTACTCCTTTTATTGATTTTCATTTGTAGTCTGGTTTGCGGGTCTTTCAGTATTCTGGTTTTCTCTGTCTTGTTTTTTAGGTCATCTACTGTAATTTGAAGTTCTTTTATATCTTCCTTAATTTCTGTGATCCATTTAATGTCGCTCTTGCTATTCCACAATTTTTGTATTTTTTTTTACTAATTCTGTTTTCTGGAGTTCTCATCAGATGTCCAAAGAATGAGATGCGTTTCTTCCTGATTGTGCTCATGACTGATTCTATTTTCTTATATACTGTTTCATTTGATGCTATTCTCCAATGTCCATTTATTTTATACTGTTTATTTATACATGTCCTAATTATTCTTCTTTCTATTTTTAGTATTCTGTCAATTTCTGCTGTGTTAGTTGTTTTGAAGATAGTTTCAGCTGCATACGTTATTTCTGGTTGTGTAACTGTTTTATAGTGTTTTAATTTTGCATCTATAGACAGGCTTTTTTTGTTGTATGTAGTTTTGGTAATGTAATTTGCATAGTTCAGTTTTTTTATTCTATTTTGCCATGATGGCTTCTCATTTAGATTGTATATTATTATTTCGCCTAAATATTTAAATTTATCAACAATTTTGATTTCCTGTTCTCCTACTGTAATTTTGTTTGCAAGTGGTGGATCAGTTAGCATAATCTCCGTTTTTTCAAATGATATTCTAAGGCCTACTTTCTCTGCTATTTCTTGTAGTGATTTCACTTGTTGTCTGGCTTCTTGAACGGTGTTGGCTAGGAGAGCAAGATCATCAGCGAATCCCAAGCAGTTTAAGCTAATATCATCTTTTGCACTTCCAATTCTTATCCTCTTTGGATTGTCCTTGTACCATTCTCTCATTATGTATTCCAGTGCACAGTTGAAAAGTAATGGTGATAGGCAGTCACCTTGTCTTAAGCCTGTTTTTATGAGGAATGGTTCCGAAATTTCTCCTCTAAACTTCACTTTTGATTTGGTCTTGGTTAGAGTGAGTTGTATTATTTTAATTAGTTTTGGATGGAGTCCTAGATTTCTTAAACTTTTTAATACTGAAGGTCTGTGGAGACAGTCATATGCCTTCTTAAAATCTACAAATGTTATTGCTAGAGGTTTGTTCCGATTCTTGTAGTATGCCATAATACGTTATATTAATACTGAAATGCACTTTATTTGGAAACTAAGTGACCAAAACTTTCAACTTCCAAAAATCGTTGGGTTTTATGAATCACAACCTCTTAGTGCAATGAGAATTCCGGATTTCGCTATATTCTCGCAGAGATCTGCATATAGTACTAATTCGATTTCGGAACGCAACTGCTTGCAATAGTCAGTAGTACAGGCCGTAATAAGAAAATTAGAAAATAAAACAACATAAATAAATATGAAATGTATATACTATTCACTTGTTGATACGTACTCTTTACTTTTCTTCATACTACAGGTATCGTTATATTTAACATTGTAAAGTTTAATAGAAGTTGCACAAAAAACTTAAAATGGCTTAACTTTAGAAAACTTTAAGAAGTTAAATCTCGTAATGAATGATATGTAATAAGATACATATTGGAACGTTTTTACCTAACACCTGCTTTGTTTAACCTTTAAATCTAAAGAGAGTGGAAGGGCTGACCCAATAAAGTGAACATTTCAATTCCAATGTGTTTATTAACTACCAAAAGCAATCTCTCATGAAAACTGACAGAAGCCACTAAAGCAAGATTATTTACGAAACACTCATTACATAAAATCATAAGCAAGTTAATAAAACATTAGCCTACGATCTCCCATAAACATTGAGAAACGCCACTCAGGTTAGATATTGAAGACACTCTCTCATTGCATAAAGTCATTAATAAACTAATAAACCATTAGCAACGATCTCATGTAAAAATTGACAGAAGCCACTAAGGCTGAATTTGAGCATAAATTTTAACAAAACAACTCTAGTTAAGACACTTTATTTAAGACCCTTTCAATTCCAATACTTTAACATTACATGTAAAATAACAGTGGACACACCGCCTCAATTTTAACACGCTCACATATCACAAAGCAGAGAAAAGAAAGATGTATCCCGTACCTAAAGTTTTGTCTAAAGACCTGTAACATCTAATGCTTTGTCTTGGTTACTTCTTACACCTTCTGCATAGTTGGGAATGAAAATTCCGAACTTCACAAAATGGCGGCTAAATGTACTAAATAGAAAAGGAAAGACTAAATAGAAAGGGAATCATAAAAATCAGCACGAAATAATAAATGATTTAAAAGGTCATGAAATTAAAATTTAAAGCAGTCTTGTTCGCAAAGATTGTCGCAGTGAGAATAAGACGCTATTTCCATGGCAACCGCCGACATACCTATGCAAACACTGCTTTCGTGGCCGAATTATGAACCCTTGAGATATCTTTCGCAGTACACAATAATCTCTGATCATCTGATGTCTGCCTCACCGGGCTAGGGCGCCTTTTCCACGGCAACTGCCGATGCACTTCAGTAATATCGTTCCGCTGTTATAACAGAAATGTTGGTGTGGTTCCGCCATAGTACAGTTATTTTCCATGGCGCTGACATCAGAAGAGAGCAAAATGAACCGCATTTCAATGGCATCACATAACCGTAACATACGATGTATCTCCTCGTAGTACAATCTTTGACAGCACCACTAACGTCCACAGCGGAACAGGACGCCATTTCCATGGTAACCCTCGATTATCCACGTAAACGCTGGGGCGACGACCATCTTTGGTGCAGATTTTGTAGTTCTGAGTTTAGAGGGCAGCATACTCTAAGCCTTATTTCATACCAGTGAACCATTTTGATATTATAATTTATATTTATTGACAAATAATGATCAATAATTGACATTACGATGTATTCGAAATGTAATTGTTCCTTCGTAGTTACGTATTAAGTAATCTAATCATGAACGTGTTTTTTGATTGGCTACTTATGATGTCATACTCCGAACGGTGGGTGTGACCAGCCCTATTAATACCCGTTCACTCCATGCACAGTCAGAGGTTACACGAGCATCGAGGATCGACGGAACTCGTCTAGCAGTGTCCATCCACCGCTCTGGGTATAACTTATTACTATTTATCTTATTTTTATATGCTTATTATAACGTTTATACTACTTTGGCAATATATCTTTACAGAGTCTGACGATAACTCTTTCATAGAGTCGAAACCGGTCGCTCACGCCAATAAAATAAAAAAAACATTTTAACAAGATTGCGATCAAGACTGTTTTAAACTTTAATTTTAACTACTTTTACGATCGCTTACTATGTTTTCAAAAATCTTAAAAGGTAATGATTATGAAAACATTTTAAACAATATTTCCTTTCGAGATTGAAATTCTGAGCATTTATCGACTCGTTTGCGTTACAAACAAGAAGTGTCTTTAGGTTTTGCTTCTAAATCATATAAATGAATACTCATTTCACAGACCACATCAACATTTGAACAAAACCTCTACTCAAAATTATTATTGCCAGTATAAGAGAACATAAATATACACTGAGATGACAAAAATCACGGGATACCTCCTAATTTAGTGTTGGACCTCACTTTGTCCGGCGTAATGCAGCAATTCGATGTGGCATGCTTCATTTTCTGCACGAACTGACATCTCGATTAGGTCTCATAAATATTAGATGGGATTCATGTCTTGCGCTTTGAGTGACCAAATCATTCGCTCGAATCCTCCAGAATGTTCTTCAAACCAATCACAAGTAACTGTGGCCGGGTGACATGACCCATTGTCACAAATAAAACGTCTTTCGAAACATGAACGCCATGAGCGACTGCAAATGGTGTCCATGTAGTCAATTATGGGTTCAGCTGGACCAGATAAACCAATCTATTTCGTGTACACATAACCCACATCATCATGGAGCCACCACCAGCTTGCCTTATTAACTTAGGTCCTTGGCTCCGTGGGGTCTGTGCTACACTCGAACCATACTATCAGCTCTTACCAACAGAAATCGCGACTCATCTGACCAGGCCACGGTTTTCCACACATCAAGGGCCCAGCCGATATGGTCAATAGCCCAGGAGAGGCGCTGTAGGCGGTGTGATTCTATCGAATCATATTATTTTCTCCTTCTTTTCTTATATACAAGTTATAGGTAAACTGAATGAGTTATAGACACCTCCAAAGGTAAATTAACAAGTTGTTATGTGGCAAGGATAACGTTTTAATACATCATTAAATATCTGTAAGAAAGAAACAAAGAAAGAAATACGCTCTTCAGTTTATTAATTCATGTATCTTCACCCTTTTGTTTCGGGAAGTGGTACCGTACGGACATATGCTTGGATCCGTCGTACCTGCATTGTTAAACATGTGTATTTTAATTGTTCATTTAAAGTACTATAAAAACTTATTAGGAAAGCAATATTTATTTGCATGGTTATATCGTCAACTCCTATTTGATCATCATTTCACTCACCGCTGAAATCCTGCATCAATAGGTTCGGTGCATACAAGAATTATATACGTCGTATCTGGAGAAGCGTTCCTGCATCGACATTGTCACAATCAACACTAAACACAATGGAATAAATTGAAGGTAATGACTCATACTTGATAGACACCTATTGAACTTGGTTTAATTATACTAAAAATATTGTGCTTCTTGTAACAGATCGACAGTTTCAGTGGTTATGGTGATTATTTGGTACCGCCCACTACTGGAGCCAGCAGTATGTAATGCAAATTACGTTTATTGACCTTGAATGTAATTATATTAAAGGTCTGTTGACATTGGTATCAGATCAAGATTGTGCACAGATTTATAAATTACCTTCAGCATTTTCAACTATTCTTTCCAATCAATTTTTCCAATTATTCGAGCAATGATTAACCCATTCCCATTTCCACATCACTATTCATCGTTAGCAAAGGCAATCTGCTGGCATACACCTTTAACACCAAATTTCGCCGCATTGTCCTAACGGATACGTTCTTCGTACGTCCCACATTGACTTCTGTGGTTACTTCACGCAATGGTGCTTGTCTGTTATCACTGACACCTCTACTAAAACGCTGCTGCTATCGGTCGTTAAATGAAGACCGTCGGCCACTGCGTTGTTCGTGGTGAGATTTAATGCCGGGAATTTGGTTTCCTCGGTACGCTCTTGACACTGTGGCTTCGAATCTTGATTTTTCTATGGATTTCCGAAATGGAATGTCGCATGTGTCTAGCTCCACCAATGCAAGCACTTTTATACCTTGTGTACGCCATCTGTTTATGTGCATATCGCTTACAATTACTTTTGTCGCCTCATTGTCAGTGTAGTAACTGGTGTTTGGTGCTGATCAATCGGTCTCTAAGTTCGCTCACCAACATCTCGTAAAATTGCTGTGATTATAACAAATTACCTTATCGGATCGGGCCCTCGGAAGATGACGAAATCAAGCAAAGTCAAAATAAGCTTCTTCTTCTATTACAAAATAATCGTAAGCGGCCCTTAGCCATTGCCCAGGCGGGGCGTAAAGCTTTGAGTCGAACAGTCATCAAGGGTACATGAGTGGGCCTTCGGCTCCCAAAGCCCATGTCGATGAATGGTTCGCAAGCTGACACTTGTTGATGGCCCAGCATTGAAATCTGCAGCAGCTTGCGGAAAGGGTGCACTTCTGTCACGTTGAACGATTCTCTTCAGTCGTCGTTGGTCCCGTTCTCGCAGGATCTTTTTCCGGCTTCAGCGGTGTCGAAGATTTTGAAACTTCTAAATATATTTTTGCTTATATTGAAATAACTGAGAAGGTGAAACTTCTACGTTTCTACTTAAATTGCTTAATGCCTTCTAAAACTGCTGAGTGAAACTAAACGTACTGTCACTTTGCTTGTCTTTATTGTTTGAACACTGAACTACAGAGTCTTCCCTGACAAATTCAGCTCAAACTTATTCTATTCATTAATGACCCACAATATACAAGGATAACGCAATCTGACTATTAATTAACACAAAAGAATGGGCCTGAATTTGAAGAAGTCCCAACAATAACCCATACATTTCGTAAGTCACTTACCTCACAGAAAATCTTCATAACACGAACTGCAGCAAGTACAGTAACCATACAGCCAGCTAAATAAAAAGATTCTAGCTGCTGTAGGCTCTAACTACTAATAGGCATGTGGTTAGCAAAGGAAAGATTTTGCTGCAGAGCAAACAATGTATTTAGCAGATTATACCTTAATCATGTGACAACCAGTTCCAAAACTTATATAATCGTCAATAATTCCATCACCTACATTTTACAATCCATGTCCAATCAATATTAAATCTCCATGACGACACATGTCCAGACTGTCCTCTCGCGCTAAAGCTGCTTCTAACCTCCATCACTGCGAAGTATTAACTCCTAACAACGAGTCCGACCAGCCACAGAGTCTCTTACAGAGGGCACACAGCGCTATCAGAGATATTAATGCAGTCTATAGTGCTGCATAGCGGTGCCAACATACGAACACATAAATAGGCTACTTACAATTTCATGTTTTACGGTTTCCTGATATTCTCGGTACACTCGTGAAATGGTCGCACCGGAAAATCTCCACTTCATCGCTACCTCGGAGATGCTGTGTCCCATCGCTCGTGCGCCGACTAATGCCACGTTCAAACTCCTTTAAATCTTGATAACCTGCCATTGTAGCAGCAGCAATCGATCTAACAACTGCGCCAGACACTTTTTGTCTTATACAGGCGTGCCGACCGCAGCGCCGTATTCTGCCTGTTTACATATCTCTGTAACTGAATACACATGTCTATACCAGTTTCTTTGGCGCTTAAGTACAGCACATGTTAGATTATTTTCTTTCTTTATTAGGTTATTCTTAGACAAAAATAATGTTTCTTGCATGCTTGGAACACGTGTTTATTATATAGTAGCTACTTGACAAACCTGGAATTGCTTGGGTATTCATTTTGCCAATTTGCTATTAGAAACTGAAACAAAAAATAAATTGTGTTGTAGCGTAATATCGAAAAAATGTCATGTACATTCATTCCTGAAAACACTTTTGAAATTATGAAACAGTCTTAGAATGAAATATGCATAAGGTACGAATTTATATGTACAGCTGCTTAGCGTATCTACAATACGATTTTTTTATGCGTCTGTATTGCAACGCTTCTTCATAGCTCTATAGGCAGCTACTATTTTCGCCTACAGACGTTTGCGCATCGTAGTTGAAAGCTGTCAAAAGCGCTTCCAGGTGTCACGGATTTTCTAGGGCTGAGTCTGCTGTAGGAGTGTCTTACATTAGTAATAAAGAATAAATGTGTTAAAACTTCATGCTTGATGAAACATTTTTTTCACGCATCACGGTATTTATGACGTCATATCTCTTAAACTATGTGTCGTACAATGCTTTGTTTGTGTAGGCAACATTCAGCAGCATATGTGAATACGATCTGCGAAATATGTTGCGAACAGAGTCAGTAGCGAACCTCATACATGATACGGAAGTTTTTCACGCATCTCAGTGTTTATGGCGCCATACCTTCCGTTCTATGTGTCATACAACGATATAATTTCGTACGTACATTCAGCGGCATATGTGGATACTGTCTGCAAAATGTGCTGCGAATAGATTTAGTAGCGAAGAAATAATAAATTTAAACGTTATGCACAATGTGGCAGTGTTTCACACATTTAAGTGTTTATGACGTCATATCTCCTGAACTATATGTGGTGCCACGATATAATTTTGTAGGTGCGTTTGGCAGCATATGTGGATGTTGTCTGCAAAATTTATTGCTAATAGATGTTGTAGCACAGAAATAATAAATTGAAACGTCATGCATGATACGCCAGTTTTCCATGCATCTCATTGTTTATGACGTCATATCTCTTGATCTCTAATAGGTAGGTGGTTCTGTGACTCTGCCTGACAGTAAAAGATATTTGTACCAAAGGTGGTTGAAAACACACACACACACACACACACACACACACACACACACACACATCTCCATTTTTATGTTATGTGTGGATTCCCTCTCGTGCAAACTCTTGGCAAGGTGACTCAGTGCGTTCACCTCACATAGCATACAAAATCGGCAGAACAGACAGGCGTTTTTCTACGTAATAGTCCGCAGCTCGTGGTTTCGCGGTCGCGCTATCGCTTCCCAAGCACGGGGTCCCGGGTTCGATTCCCGGCGGGGTCGCGGATTTTCACCTGCCTCGAGATGACTGGGTGTTCGTGTTGTCCTCGTCGTTTCATCATCATTCATGAAAGTGGTGACTTTGGACTACGCAAAGGTTGGGAATTTGTACGAGCGCCGTAACCGCAGGGCCTCCAGTCGGGTACACCGTTCGCCTGATGCAAGTCTTCCGAGTTGACGCCACTTCGGGGACAAGCGCGTCGATGGGGATGAAATGATGATGTTAAGGACGACACAACACTCAGTTCCTTAGCGGAGAAAATCTCCGACCCAGCCGGGAATCGAAACCGGGCCGTTAGGTATGACATTCGTGCTGACCACTCAGCTACCAGGGACGGACACCGCGAAGTTGAGCACCCCACAAACCACACATAATCATATTCGTAATAAAAGGGTCACAGTAACGAGAAAGGAGTCTTTTTTTCTCTTCTTAGTTATTGCACTTTTTGAACATGTTCTGATATTGCCAAAACATTAAAAAATCTCTGCTGGGTATCTACTCGAATGATTTCACCAATAATCGATACAATAACGAAAATTCAATTTAATAAACGATAACAAGCAGATAACTATACATACAGTGAAACGGTAAATGAAAACTTCAAAATGTTCCCAAACTACTTTAAGAATTTACCAATTCTCCTAATATCGGAGTAGTTCATGGGACAAGGAAGACAGCTAATGTTTCCTAAGGTAGCGCTGAAGGCTTCGGATTGCCTGTGCTGACACGATGCCCAGCGGAGCGAGGCGTAGCTTGGCGTGCTGACACGTGAGGATGGAAACGTACTCGCTCGGCTGAAGAGTGATGGACTCTCCAGGCACGCGACGGCTTAATTTACCTGCAAGCTTTGGTTATTCTCAGCGCGCGACTCAAACGATTCACCGACTACGTTCCTTTTAACACTCTAGGTCCCGACTACGTTCCTTTTAACACTCTAGGTCCCTGTCGAGGTAAATATGCTGGCCGCCCGCTGTGACCGAGCGGTTCTAAACGTTTCAGTCCGGTACCGCGCTGCTGCTGCGGTCGCGGGTTCGAATTCTGCCTCGGGCATGGATGTGTGTGATGTCCTTAGGTTAGTTAGGTTTAAATAGTTCTAAGTCTAGGGGACTGATGACCTCAGATGTTAAGTCCCATAGTGCTTACAGCCATTTGAACCAATTTAAATATGCTGGGAGTCACTTTAACCCTATGAGAATCTCATCTAAACGTGGAGCCACATCGTGATACAACTGATCGGTTTCCGTCTTGCCTGGTGCCCTGTACAAAAGTGTGTCAAAGACATGTCGGGATACCGATACCGCTATCTATCAAATCGCAGCACACGCAGCATTGACGGAGTCCGTTGACCAATCAAGCTCTAAGTTCATCCAGTTCTGTGGCGCAACAGCTACTTGCTAGACTGTAACGACAGTAGTAAGGATCAGGGGTAGCGTCTTTCAGTAGCAATCTAAACATCGTGGGTACTGGATTCGATCCCAGCAGCTGCTGAAGTTCTCAGTAAGTCATCAGTAATGACAGCCGAAGACTTCCGAAAAAAGGAGTGATCATTGTTCTGTCAACGTCCCAGAGGGCAGAAGCGCGAAGACCGCAGAGGACACTATAGAGATTCGGGTCACATCTTCTCTTTGAACACTCTAACAAGGGAACATCCCCATCGCACCCCCCTCAGATTTAGTTATAAGTTGACACAGTGGATAGGCCTTGAAAAACTGAACACAGATCAATCGAGAAAACAGGAAGAAGTTGTGTGGAACTATGAAAAAATAAGCAAAATATACAAACTGGGTCGTCCATGTGTAAGAAATGCAACATTAAGGGCAATACGAGGCGAGGAGCCGCGTGATCCCTTGGTTAGCGTGAACAGCTGCGGAACGAGAGGTCCTTGGTTCAAATCTGCCCTCGACTGAAAATTTTCACCCATTCGCCAAGTGTACTAGTTAGGTGGGTCGACAACATATTCCTGTCATGTGACGCACATGCTGTCACCAGTGTCGTATACAAAATATCAGACATGTTTTCCTGTGGAGGAATCGGTTGACCTATGACCTTGCGATCAAATGTTTTCGGTTCCCATTGGAGAGGCACGTCCTTTCGTCAACTAATCACACGGCTTTGCGGTGCGGTCGCAAAGCACAGACACTAAACTTATTACAGTGAACAGAGACGTCAATGAACGAACGGACAGATCATAACTTTGCGAAAATAAAGAAAGCAAAATTTTCAGTCGAGGGCAGATTTGAACCAAGGACCTCTCGTTCCGCAACTGTTCACGCTAACCACGGGCCTACGGCACTCCTCGCTTGACATTGCCCTTAATGTTGCCTATCTTACGCATGGACGACCCAGTTTCTATATTTTGCTTATTTTTTCATAGTTCCACACAACTTCTTCCTGTTTTCTCGATTGATCTGTGTTCAGTTTTTCAAGGCCTATCCACTGTGCCAACTTATAACTAAATCTGATGGGGGTGCGATGGGGATGTTCCCTTGTAAGAAGCGAGGAAACCGGCAATGATCAACGAAATGAGGATGCACATAGCAATGAAACCACCGAATCAGGAACATACAATGTGTATCCATATTAGCATGAAACCTGTATTTGAAAAAAAAAAAAAAAAAATTCGCGATGATCTCTTCATTAGCAAAATATTCCGAATTAGTCTCCTATTCGGATATCCGAGAGGGAATTGCGAAGGAGAAGATAACTATTAAAAAAAAAAGATTGTGTAATCAACGAAATGGTAATGTCTTAACACCGGAAATCTGGAATGCGATAAGGATAATTCTCATCAGAACCGACACTAAACCAAACCCAACACTAACACTTTAGGTATACATGCTGACGTCAGAAGCAGAAGATGGAGGGATAGAGAAAGTAAATGAGGACAGCGATTATGTAATGCCATATGTAAAGGGAGGTGAAAATATAATAGTCATAGGCCACTGGAACGCTGTAGTAGAGGACGGAACAGAAGACAGCTACGGATGAATACGAGCTCGATAGTAGGAATGAGAACGCAAAAAGATTAAATGATTTCTGCACTAAATTTCAAATTCTAATAGCGAATACACTATTCAGGCTGTAGATAATGCTACAAAGAATACCGCAATACAGAAGTCAATTTTAAAAATGGCTGTCCCTATCAGTCACAAAGTTGGACATACAAATATAGGTACTTAAAGTTAACAGAGAAAAAACCTTAGGCAATAAGAGAAATACTTGAGCTGGTCGATGAAAGAACGAAGTAGAAAAATGTTGAGGAAAAAAGAGGAATAAAACAATAAAAGTCACTACAACAATCTCCCTTCGTACCATGAGCCAAGTACCTTCCAGAGTTTGAGTGGCTTGCGTGCTTCAAACAATACATGCAACCGCACCGTAGGTGAAACAACAACGGAGATATATCTGTGGACAGGCAAGACAAACCTGTGGCCGCATCGTCTTCAGTAAAATGCTTGCCACAAAACAACTTGTTAATTTAGCTATGGCGGTGTCTATAATTCATTCGGTTTACCTATAGCTTGTACATAAGAAAATAAAAGAAGGAAAAAATAATGTGATTCAATACAACCACACCGCCTGCAATGCCTCTTCTGGGCTATTGACCATTTCGGCTGGGCCCTTGATGACGGGAAAACCGTGGCCTGGTCAGATGAGTAGCGATTTCTGCGGGTTCTAGTGTAGCCATGGACCTAAGTTGTCAATAAGGCACTGAGCAAGCTGGTGGTGGCTCCATGATGACGTGGGCTGTATTTACAGGGTTATTACAAATGATCGAAGCGATTTCACAGCTCTACAATAACTTTATTATTTGAGATATTTTCACAATGCTTTGGACACACATACAAAAACTCAAAAAGTTTTTTTAGGCATTCACAAATGTTCGATATGTGCCCCTTTAGTGATTCGGCAGACATCGAGCCGATAATCAAGTTCCTCCCACACTCGGCGCAGCATGTCCCCATCAATGAGTTCGAAAGCATCGTTGACGTGAGCTCCCAGTTCTGGCACGTTTCTTGGTAGAGGAGGTTTAAACACTGAATCTTTCACATAACCCCACAGAAAGAAATCGCATGGGGTTAAGTCGGGAGAGCGTGGAGGCCATGACATGAATTACTGATCATGATCTCCACCACGACCGATCCATCGGTTTTCCAATCTCCTGTTTAAGAAATGCCGAACATCATGATGGAAGTGCGGTGGAGCACCATCCTGTTGAAAGATGAAGTCGGCGCTGTCGGTCTCCAGTTGTGGCATGAGCCAATTTTCCAGCATGTCCAGATACACGTGTCCTGTAACGTTTTTTTCGCAGAAGAAAAAGGGGCCGTAAACTTTATACCGTGAGATTGCACAAAACACGTTAACTTTTGGTGAATTGCGAATTTGCTGCACTAATGCGTGAGGATTCTCTACCGCCCAGATTCGCACATTGTGTCTGTTCACTTCACCATTAAGAAAAAATGTTGCTTCATCACTGAAAACAAGTTTCGCACTGAACGCATCCTCTTCCATGAGCTGTTGCAACCGCGCCGAAAATTCAAAGCGTTTGACTTTGTCGTCGGGTGTCAGGGCTTGTAGCAGTTGTAAACGGTAAGGCTTCTGCTTTAACCTTTTCCGTAAGATTTTCCAAACCGTTGGCTGCGGTACGTTTAGCTCCCTGCTTGCTTTATTCGTCGACTTCCGCGGGCTACGCGTGAAACTTGCCCGCACGCGTTCTACCGTTTCTTCGCTCACTGCAGGCCGACCCGTTCATTTCCCCTTACAGAGGCATCCAGAAGCTTTAAACTGCGCATACCATCGCCGAATGGAGTTAGCAGTTGGTGGATCTTTGTTGAACTTCGTCCTGAAGTGTCGTTGCACTGTTATGACTGACTGATGTGAGTGCATTTCAAGCACGACATACGCTTTCTCGGGTCCTGTCGCCATTTTGTCTCACTGTGCTCTCGAGCGCTCTGGCGGCAGAAACCTGAAGTACGGCTTCAGCCGAACAACACTTTATGAGTTTTTCTACGTATCTGTAGTGTGTCGTGACCATATGTCAATGAATGGAGCTACAGTGAATTTATGAAATCGCTTCAATCATTTGTAATAGCCCTGTACATGGAATAGACTGGTTTATCTGATCCAACTGAGCCCATAATTGACTACATGGAGACCATCTGCAGTCACTCATGGTGTTCATGTTTCCAAGGAAGTTTTATCGGTGACAATGCATCATGCCACCTGGCCACAGGTACTTGTGATTGGTTTGAAGAACATTCTGAAGAATTCGAGCGAATGATCTGGTCACCCACAGCGCCCGACATGAATCCCATCGAACATTTATCGGACATACTCGAGATGGCAGTTCGAGAAGAAAATCAAGCACTGGCAACACTTTCGCGGTTGTGTACTGCTCTAGAGGCAGTTTGGCTCAATATTTCTGCATGGGACGTCGAACGACTTATTGAGTATATGCCACATCGAGTTGCTGCATTACGCCGGGCAAAAGGATGGTTCAAATGGCTCTGAGCACTATGGGACTTAACATCTGAGGTCATCAGTCCCCTAGTCTTAGAACTACTTAAACCTGACTAACCTAATGACATCACACACATCCATTCCCGAGGCAGGATTCGAACCTGCGACCGTAGCAGCCGCATGGTTCCGGACTGAAGCACCTAGAACCACTCGGCCACAGCGGCCGGCTGGCTTCAGTAGTTGCACAGACATCAGTCTGGATGACTGACTGATTTGACCTTGTAATATTTAGCCAACATGACCTTCCTATGTTGCAACACCACTGTATGCCTTACTGAGGGTGGCATCCTCTTGGATAAACTATTCCCGAAGAAAAGAAGTCTAATCTCCTGGCGGTGATTAATCTGGACGATGTCGTCATCAGGAAAAACAAAACTAATGGTCGTAGCTTGCAATGTTAGATCCATAATCGGGTGGATAGGCTAGAAAATTTCGAAAAGTCAATAGATAGACTGAAGTAAGATATAAAGGGAATTAGTGAAGCGTGGTGGCAGCCAGAACAGGATTGCTGGTGTAGTGAGTACATAATAACCAACACAAAATCAAATAGGGGCAATGCAGAAGTAGATAAAATAATGAATAATAAAATAGTAAGGGGGTAAGGCACTGTGGGCATCATTCTTTTTTTTTGGATCATCGGTCTTCTGATTGGTTTGATGCGACCCGCCACGAATTCCTCTCCTATGCAGCCTCTTTCTCAGAGTAGCACTTGCAATCTACGACCTCAGTTATTTGCTGGATACATTCCAATCTCTGTCTTCCTCTTCAGTTTTTACCCACTACAGCTCACTCTAGTACCCGCCTGCTTAGCTGGGCGGTAATGTGTTCGCCTCCCATGCAAGCGGGCCCGGGTTCGATTCCCAACCGGGTTGGAGATTTTTTCTGCTCATCCTCATCGCCAGCGTGCAAGTCACCCAATGTGGCGCCGACTGAAATAAGACTTCACTTGGCGGCCGAACTTCCCCGGATGGGACCTCCCGATCAAAGACGCCATACACTCATTTCATTTCAGTACCATGTAATTCATTCCCTGATGTCTTAACAGATGTCCTATCATCCTGTTCCTTCTCCTTCTCAGTGTTTTCCACATATTCATTTCATCTCCGATTCTGCGCAGAACCTCCTTATTCCTTACCTTATCAGCCCACCTAATTTTCCACATTCGGCTGTAGCACCACTTCTCAAATGATTTGATTCTCTTCGTTCCAGTTTTACCACAGTCAATGTTTCACTACCATACAATGTTGTCCTCCAGACGGACGAGGGTATTTCGGAAAGTAAAGATACACCGTACGCCAGAAGAATAGAAGAGTTTTGGCGAGCAGGTTGGCGAACTGGTGTTAACCTTGAACCGTTAGCTTTCTCGTCGCGATAGTTCGGCAGTTGAACGTTGCTTCTGGTTGGAGTAGGTCGTGTTTAAAATGGCTGCGCCGATTCAGAATCCCGCCAAATGCGAAGTGCGCTCCGTCATACGTTTCCTTCATGCAAAAGGTCAGCGATCAGCGGATATTCACAAAGAAATTGTTTCTGTTTACGGGAACATTACGAATCGACAAAATGTAACGGAATGGTGTCGTCATTTCTTTGAAGGTAGGACCGATGTTCATGACGAACAAAAAACAGGTCGGCCATCTGTGATCTCTGATGCCCTTTTTCGGAGAACGGAGGAAGCAATTCATGCAAATAGACGTCTCACATTGAAAGAATTGCAGCAGATTACACCGGATGTGTCAATGACAACTCTTTATGACATTGTGACCGTCAAGTTAGGGTACAGGAAATTGTGTGCGCGCTGGGTTCCAAAACTGTTAACGGAAGAACACAAAAAGAGAAGGATGGGTTTTGCACTCGACTTCCTCACACGCTATGCTGAAGCAGGTGATGAGGTCCTTGATCACATTGTGACAGGTGACGAGAAGTGGGTTTATCACCATACACCCGAATCGAAGCAACAATCAGTACAATGGCGCCATTCGAATTCAACAAAAGCCAAGAAATGCAAAACGTCGATTTCAACGGAGAAAATCATGGCTTCTCTTTATTGGGACAGACAAGGCATTCTTCTGTTGGAATTTATGCCTCCTGGAACGACAATTAATGCTGCTGGATATTGCCAGACTTTGAAACGTCTTCGAAGGGCAATTCAAAACAAACGCAGGGGAATGCTGACAAGTGGAGTCCGCTTGCTTCATGGTAGCGCTCGGCCTTCACAGCGCTCGTAACCAAAGCACTACTCAAACAATTCAAATGGGACGTATTGGACCATCCGCCATACAGCCCGGACCTTGCGCCCACCGACTTCCATGTCTTCCGTTACCTGAAGTCACATCTTGGTGGAAAATCATTCCACGACGATGAAGAGATCAAAGATGAAGTTGAAGTGTGGTTCCGACAACAGGCGGCAACCTTCCTATGACTGTGGGATACAAAAGCTTGTGCACCGACTTAACAAATGTTTGGATAGCGGGGGTGATTATGTCAAAAAATAACAAGTAATCCAGTTAATAAGATGTAACTGACGTTTTCTAAATAAATGTTCTATTTAAGGACTGCGAGCCATTGTATCTTTACTTTTCGAAATGCCCTCGTACATTCTCAGAAATTTCTTCCTCACATTAAAGCCTATGTTTGATACTAGCAGACTTATCTTGGCCAGGAATGCTCTTT
Source organism: Schistocerca americana (assembly GCF_021461395.2). Lineage (NCBI taxonomy): Eukaryota > Metazoa > Arthropoda > Insecta > Orthoptera > Acrididae > Schistocerca > Schistocerca americana. The sequence continues at coordinate 899,718,094 of NC_060120.1, read as the reverse complement.
TTGTCAGCGTTAGTCTGGTTCTGATGTCCTCCTTGCTCCGTCCGTCATTTGTCATTTTGCTACCATGGTAACAGAGTTCCTTAACATCATCTACCTCGTGACCGTCAATCCCGATGTTGAGTTCCTCGTTGTTCTTATTTCTCCTACTTCGCATTACTTTCGTCTTGCTTGGATTTACTCTCAATCCATATTCTGTACTTAGTAGATTGTTCAATCTATACAGCAGATCATGTAATAATTCTTCACTTTCACTCAGGATAGCGATGTCATCAGCGAGTCGTATCATTGATATCCTTTCTCCTTGAATTTTAATTCCACTCCTGAACTTTTTTTTAATTCCCTTCATTGCTTCTTCTATGTACAGATTGAACAGTAGGGGGGAAGGAATAAATCCCTGTCTTAACTTTTTTTAATTCGAGCGCTTCGTTCTTGGTCGACCGCTCTTATTATACCTTCTTGGCTCTTTTATACATTGTATATTACCCGTCTCTCCCTATAGCTTACCCCTATTTTTCTCTGAATTTCGAACATCTTGCACCATTTTACTTTGTCGAACGTTTTTCCAGTTCGTCAATTCCTATGAATGTCTTGATTTTTCTTTAGTCTGCTTCCATGATCAACCGCAAGGTCACAGTGACCGCTTTATCAAAGTCAAAAAATTCAAAGCTTTCACCCACCGCCGTTGAACAGCTTCATGTGTCTACCAGTTCCGCAGATAAATGAAAGAGATTGGAAGAATGTATAATGACACAAAATAAATTATTCAGGTAATTAAGGGAGACGAAAATTTAATTGTGATGAGAGACTGGAATTCAAAAGCAGAGAAAATAAGAGAAGAAAAAGTAGTCGGAATGAAATGGAAAGCCGCAAGAAGATGAGATACAGCTATATACCCGGAAGAAGTCTGGAGACACCGATAGGTTTAAGACAGATTATGTAACAGTAAGACAGAGCTACAGATACCAGATTTTAAAATGCAAACATTTCAAGGGACAGTTGTGAACCCCGACCATAGTTGATTGGTTATAATCTGTCGATTAAAACTGAATAAACTGCAGAAAGGTATGAAATCATGATGGTGCCAGTTGCCGGATACGGGCCTCGTTGTGGCTTATGGAATTAATGTCCGATGTCGTTTAGCGGGTGGCCCCTCCGGCAATAAGAAATTTCCCCATTTACTCAGTTACGTAATTTAAAGTTAGCGCAACGGATTATAAGAAAAGAGAGCCTCGTAAAGTAGTAATGGGTGCCGGGATTGCAAAACCAGTAAGTTACAGGGGGCAGGATTATCTAACTACAGAGCTGATACGTACTAACTCACTCACACGCATGAGAAGCTTCAGGTAACGGGAATGTACATTCAGTAGACCATCGATACACACAGAAATATTTGATTATATGGGTCACACTTTAAGCACTTAGACATGGGTCAATAAGTACTGGGGAAACCGAACAAAAAATATTATATCCAGGAATCGCGTTCGAATCTACCTTTACCAACTGCGTAAATAATTCCATGGACCACGCTGCGAGAGGGGATGCTAATCAGGCATGCAAGAGAGTTAGTTACTCAATTTGCACTGCAATGAGCAATCTCGTACAAAGATTCACTATAGTAAAAATTACTCGCGCGCAATGCAAAAAAATGAAACGTTTAAAACGGCACTACTGAAATCAAACGTCACTATGAAGCCCTGAGAATAAGTCGAGCCGGCCGGAGTGGCCAAGCGGTTCTAGGTGCTACAGTCTGGAACCGCGCGACCGCTACGGTCGCAGGTTCGAATCCTGCCTCGGGCATGGATGTGTGTGATGTCCTTAGGTTAGTTAGGTTTAAGTAGTTCTAAGTTCTAGGGGACTGATGACCTCAGAAGTTAAGTCCCTTAGTGCTCAGAGCCATTTGAACCATTTGAATTAGTTGATCGCTAATCGAATTATAAGCGGCATTGACATGAAAAGCGAACACTCGCCACAGTGGTGCAATGAAATGGTTCCATTCAAATGTAATCACCACCCACTTTAAGACATTTATCCCACCGGGAGACCAGAAGATCAATTCCTGTGTCGTAGAAAGCGGTCGGCCGTTGACTGCCCCAAACCGCACACACTCTCGCACATCCTCGTCCGACTGAAACCGACGTCCATGTACGTCTTTCTTCAGTTGTGAAAACCACGCGGTGAAAGATAGGGAATGTACGGTAGATGGTGCAGCGTTTCACAACCAAATAGTTGAAGCGTAGCCTTCGTCCGATTGGCATTGTGGGGGCGGGCGTTGTCGTGCAACAGGAATATTCTGTCAGACAGCATTCCTAGGCATTTTGATTTTATCGCGCGTCACAGTTTTTGCAGATTGTTTTCATAGCGCTGCCCATTGATTGTGATTCCACGTCCGAGGAACTGGACGAGAAGAGGGTCCCTGCAGTCGAAGGTCATCATGACCTTCCCGCATGTTGTGTGATCAGCTTTGGATTTCTTCGACGTGGGAGATGTGACATGTTCTCACGGTTAACTTTTGCGTTTGCCCTCGGGCTGTCGGGAAGCTGTCGCACGGAATCATTTCTGTTGCGCGATAACCACCCGCCCCCATATCTCCAATCGGACGAAGGCTACGCTTCAGCAGTTTGGTTGGGAAACACTGCAACATTCTCCGTACAGCCCGGATCTTTCACCGCGTGATTTTCACATCTTTGGCAACCCGAAGAAAGACAAAGCTTGGACGTCGGTTTCAGTCGGACGAGGAAGTGCAAGAATCGATACGTTTGAAGACCCATAACGGCCAACCGCATTCTACAAAACGGGAATTAATCGTCTGATCTACCAGTGAGATAAATGTCTTAACGCCTGTTGTGATTACTTTTGAACGGATCTATTCCAAGGTCCCGTTATGGCGGATGTTCGGTTTTCATTTGACTCCATCTCATACAACGGTTCCACTTTTGGTCCAAACTACATACCGAAGCGAAGCACCATTTATCAGCCAAACTGAGCTGCTTCCTGCTAAACAGTCTGTTCAGCGTCAGCTTCAGGTCCCGAGTCTGCGCCCATCGAAATCTGGTGGCAGAGTTAAACCGTCTGGATCTCTCCCCGGTCGAGCGTGGACTGTCTGTAAAACTTCGCTTATTTCTCCTCCTGGAGTCCTCATATAAGAACAGATAAGCGCCTAACACTCATACCAGCCAGACACGGCCTTTGCCCCATTGTTGGCGTATCAAACCAGAGGAAATTCTCCTTCTGAAACCCCGTTTCCTCGGTAATGCCCCAGAGAAGAACGAGTCAAAAAATATCGGCAGCAAATCAAGGCACGTGACGTCTCGTCCCTCAATGAGAGCACAGAAACTACTCCTCTTAAGATATTTCAAAATAGCCAACTAAATGCAACGCAGCGGCGTAATGAACGAGCACGGCGCCGTTTTGTCGCCTGTTTTGACTGCGTGAGGGGGGACCTTTCCAAAGTCGCTTTGTCGAGAAATTCTCGAGCGTGACCGACACAAAGCACATCTCAGACATGTGACGTTCAAGTACGGCGCGCCAGGTACCGCCTAAGCAGTTCGGGAGGGATTCCCCTTTCGAATATCGCTTTTGTTCCGAAATTGTTGTGTGTACAAAGGCGAAACGCGGCGCCGAGGCCTCCCATAGCTTGGGCAGAAGGGACGGCACTCGAATCTTCCACTTTCCAAAATTAACCAATCAACCAAAATGCCATATAAAACCTACCATCGCTACATGGTGGAAACTTTCATTACTTAAGTGAAATTAATATGGCTCCTACATTGCTATATACGGGAAAGAGCAGAATGGGGGCACTCTCCAAATGTTATATCGCAATTACTTCTTCTGTAGTAAAGGCAAAAAAAGCACCTGAGAGGCAATTCTGACGATGCGGTTGATAATGGAAGCAAGACTAAAAAAAATCGAGACACGTTGATAGGATTTATCGACCTGGTAAAAGCTTCCGAGAATGCAAAACGGTGCAAGATGTTCGAAATGAACATGAAGACGGCGAGTTGGGCAGCTTATGGCAACTGCTGCCCGCTGCAGTACAGAGTAATGTCAGGTGGCGTCAGTGGCAGACGCCATCATGATGATAGTAGCAGAAACAGCTCTTGAAAGCTCGAGTGTTTTACTTGACTTGACATGATGTGTAAATCGAGAAGATATTATTTAATGCTGCGCGGCCTCTCCCGCCGGAGGTTCGAGTCCTCCTTGGAGCATGGATGTGTGCGTTGTTCTTAGTGTAAGTTACTTTAAGTAGGGTGTAAGTCTAGGGACCAATGAGCTAAGCAGTTTGGTGCCTTAGGAATTCACACACATTTGAACATTTTATTATTGAAGGATAACACTGTGAAATACTCCAAGGACACAAATTGTTTATGTCTCCGTTATCACCGAAATGTCATTCTTTCCATAACGGGGTCTGCCACATAAAAGTTCGGCTGTACGAGTCTACATCTACATAATTACTTAACAATTCACTCTAAGTGTTTGGCAGAGAGGTCGAGAGAACGACTTTCAGACTATTTCTCAACCGTTTCCACTCTCGAATTAGTTGGAAAAATGGAACACCTAAATCTTTCGGCGCACTCTGATTTCTCTTATTTTATTACGATGCTCATTTCTCCCTACGTAGTCGGAAGTCAACAAAATATTTTCGTTTCCGGAGAAGAACGTTGATGATTGAAATTTCGTGAAAACATCGCGCCGCAACAAAAAATGCTTTTGTTTTAATGTGTGCCGTCACAATTTGCATATCATATCCGTAACACTGTCGCCTCTGTTTCGCGATAATACGAAACGAGATGCACTTCTCTGAACTTATTCTACTTCGTTCGTCAATCATATCTGGTGAGGTTCCCAATATTCAAGCAGAAGTAGTCCAGAAGAGGACGGACAAGTATAGTGTAGGCTGTCTCTTAAGTAAAAGTTTCTACGTATTCTGCCAATAACATGCAGTCTTTAATTCGCATTCCTCACAACATTTTCTGTGTGATGGTTCCAATTTAAGTTCGTTATTGTAACCTCCCTCTCTCTCTTTCCAAGCATTAATCCCGATTTGCAGCGTCTTCTGGTTAACTGGATGTGGCATGTTAATTTTAAGGGGTGGCTAGTTGCCCTTCCTGCCACCAGCCCATACTCCCCGGGAAGGAATTCGTGTACCCCAACTGTCTGCATCTAGTGTAATCCGTGGAATAGTGCAAATGTGTTCAGATGTCTGCGACCCATGTAACTGAGTGGGAACGTGGGGACTAGCCCAGTATTCACATGGTGGGATGTGGAAAACCACCTAAAAACCACATCCAGGCTGGCTGGCACACCGGCCTTCGTCATTAATCTGCTGCGCGGATTCGATCCAGAGTCGGCGCTCACACCCGAGTCCAGTAAGCAGCGCATTAGTGCTCTCGGGTACCCTGGCGGGTCAGTTCGTTATTCTAATCACTAGGTATTTAACCGAATCGATAACCTTTAATTTTGTGTTATTTATAGTGTACCCAAAATTTTACGAAAATTTTAGTACTCATGTGGATGATTTCATACTCTTTATTCTTTGGAGTCAATTGCCAATTTTCGCCCCATACGGGTCTCTTGTAAATCATTTCTCAATTCTCAGGACTTTACTAAGAGGGCTATTCGGAAAGTCCGATCCATCGAGAAATGGGAGCCACAATGAAAATCTGATGAATCTTTGCATAGATGTGTTGAAAAGTGTCTTTAGTATGCCCACAGATCGCTTCACGTCGCTCTTTTCATTTCTGAGCGCACAGTGAGCACGTAAAGATGCCTAAAATATAGTGGCCTCCTCAATATATGAGTGCCAGTGAGATATTTCGCCTGATTTCATGCAACCCACACAACGTAACTGTCATGCATTTCCTTCTTCATGACAATACTCGGCCGCACACTATTGGGGCAATGAGCACGCCCCTGAGTAGTTTTCGATGGAAAGTGTTTGACCAACCAGCATACAGCCCAGAACTGGCTCCCTCTGATGTTCCCCTCTGCTCACATGAATCACTGGCTATGATGACAACAATTTGGCACAGACAACAAGCTGCAGATCAGAGTGGAGATTTGACAGAAAGCAGAAGCGGTTGCCTTCAATCACGAGGATATTAGAAAGTTGGTTCAGTGCTATGACAAATGTCTCAGTCGGAGCGGTGACTATGTAGGGAAGTAGCTGGAAGGTGTAGCTGACTGCAGCCGTTAGACTGGACCTTACTTTCCGAGTAGCCCTCGTAAATGGTAAACAACAGTATCGTCCTCAAATAATTTGAAAGGACTGCTGAGACAAATAGTTTATATAGATTGGGAACAGCACAGTGTGCATGACAACTCCTTGGGGAACTCCAGATATCACTTCCTTTTTACTTAATGGCTTTCCTTCGGTTACCACGAACTTTTACCTTAGTGGTAGGAAATCACAAGTCCAGTTGCAGAACTCAGACTGTACTCCATAGGCATCCAATTAGATTAGAATCCGCTTGTGAGGAACGATGTCGAAAGCCTTCTGGAAATCTAGAAATCTAAAATCAACAACCACCCACTGTCGATAGCGCTCATTACGTTTTTAAAGTTTATTCATACAGAGGTCATATTACAGAGATATGGTGATATTGGATTTGTCGTCATCATACAATGAAAATAAGTAGCTTACAAATATACACGTGTTCCATTTGTCTGATATTATTTAGGAAAATCACGAAGAACGTAAATCAGGACGATCAGACGGAGCGACTTTCATCTCCCCATCATAAGTTCAGCGTCTTATCAACTGCACTGCCTCATTCGGTTGGACACTTTTGTATAGCATTTTCTGATATAAGCGCAGTTTTTCCTCTGCATCACTGCACAAGAGGGGTGCAACGTGTAGATGACTTCCAAGATGGTGCAACCTGGGCGATGTCCTTCAAGAAAAGGACTGCGAAAAGTCTATACAAACGACGATCGTTCTGGACCAGCGACCTCTCACGGTCCCCACCGGCAGTAGCGAAAACAAATCAAAAACGGCATTTTTAAACGCCAACTGAGAAGGCACTTTGGCCCCAAATGAAATATCTTGCAAATCAATGTAGAAGTAATCTCCAGAGACAAAAACGAATACCTAAGCAGATCGGCAACTGATAATACTATCGACATAACAGCTCTTCAAGAATCTCACCAGCCACCAGAAACTCCTGAAGCAAGAATTAATATTACAGGATATAAGCTGATAGCACATATACCACCTGCTATCCATGGGTCAGCTGTATACATCAGGAACGCTCTTAGTCACTATAGAACAATTAAAGAAGAACAGCAACATGAAGTTGAAACAACAGCCATCGAAGTTAACCGTGTAACTATCATGACTACTTACAAATCACCCAAAACAACCTGGGTAAATTCTGTAATTCCCACCTTCCCTCACCCTTGTATATGTATAGGCGACTTTAGGAGCCGTCACACTAATGGGGGCTACAGCAACACTGATGAAAACGGAGAAAAATTAGCCTAGTGGATAGAAAAATATGATCTATATGTGTGTGAAAAAATGTGATCTATATGTGAGCTATGATGCCAAGGATCTGAAAACTTTCCGATCCGCAGGATGGAGCAAAAACACCAACCCATAATTGCCAGATGGTTAGCAAGAACACTAATAACGTTCGTATACCCCATGCAAAGAAAGTATTAATGAACTTCCCAAACAGTCCACACAGGCCTACGCTAGTAACCGTGGGTATAAATACCCCCTAGTAAACTCCATTAGGAAGCCACGACGGAGCTTTAACAAAGCAAATTGGCCACAGTACACCAAAGAAATCGATGACAGTATTCGATGGTTCAAGCCTAAAGTAGAATACTATTAACGATTTATCGGGATGATAATCAGTGCTGCCGGCCGGAGTGGTCGAGTGGTTCTAGGCGCTACAGTCTGGAGCCGCGCGACCACCTCGGTCGCAGGTTCGAATCCTGCCTCGGGCATGGATGTGTGTAATGTCCTTAGGTTAGTTAGGTTTAAGTAGTTCTAAGTTCTAGAGGACTGATGACCTTAGAAGTTAAGTCCCATAGCGCTCAGAGCCATTTGAACCATTTTAATCAGTGCTGCTAAGAGAAACATACCCCGAGGCTATGGTAAGGACTATACAGGGTGTTTCAAAAATGACCGGTATATTTGAAACGGCAATAAAAACTAAACGAGCAGCGATAGAAATACACCGTTTGTTGCAATGTGCTTGGGACAACAGTACATTTTCAGGCGGACAAACTTTCGAAATTACAGTAGTTACAATTTTCAACAACAGATGGCGCTGCGGTCTGGGAAACTCTATAGTACGATATTGTCCACATATCCACCATGCGTAGCAATAGTATGGCGTAGTCTCTGAATAAAATTACCCGAAACCTTTGACAACGTGTCTGGCGGAATGGCTTCACATGCAGATGAGATGTACTGCTTCAGCTGTTCAATTGTTTCTGGATTCTGGCGGTACACCTGGTCTTTCAAGTGTCCCACAGAAAGAAGTCACAGGGGTTCATGTCTGGCGAATAGGGAGGCCAATCCACGCCGCCTCCTGTATGTTTCGGATAGCCCAAAGCAATCACACGATCATCGAAATATTCATTCAGGAAATTAAAGACGTCGGCCGTGCGATGTGGCCAGGCACCATCTTGTATAAACCTCGAGGTCTTCGCAGTGTCGTCTAAGGCAGTTTGTACCGCCACAAATTCACGAAGAATGTCCAGATAGCGTGATGCAGTAATCGTTTCTGATCTGAAAAATGGGCCAATGATTCCTTTGGAAGAAATGGCGGCCCAGACCAGTACTTTTTGAGGATGCAGGGACGATGGGACTGCAACATGGGGCTTTTCGGTTCCCCATATGCGCCAGTTCTGTTTATTGACGAAGCCGTCCAGGTAAAAATAAGCTTCGTCAGTAAACCAAATGCTGCCCACATGCATATCGCCGTCATCAATCCTGTGCACTATATCGTTAGCGAATGCCTCTCGTGCAGCAATGGTAGCGGCGCTGAGGGGTTGCCGCGTTTGAATTTTGTATGGATAGAGGTGTAAACTCTGGCGCATGAGACAATACGTGGACGTTGGCGTCATTTGGACCGCAGCTGCAACACGGCGAACGGAAACCCGAGGCCGCTGTTGGATCACCTGCTGCACTAGCTGCGCGTTGCCCTCTGTGGTTGCCGTACGCGGTCGCCCTACCTTTCCAGCACGTTCATCCGTCACGTTCCCAGTCCGTTGAAATTTTTCAAACAGATCCTTTATTGTATCGCTTTTCGGTCCTTTGGTTACATTAAACCTCCGTTGAAAACTTCGTGTTGTTGCAACAACACTGTGTTCTAGGCGGTGGAATTCCAACACCAGAAAAATCCTCTGTTCTAAGGAATAAACCATGTTGTCCACAGCACACGTGCACGTTGTGAACAGCACACGCTTACAGCAGAAATACGACGTACAGAATGGCGCACCCACAGACTGCGTTGTCTTCTATATCTTTCACATCACTTGCAGCGCCATCTGTTGTTGAAAATTGTAACTACTGTAATTTCGAAAGTTTGTCCGCCTGAAAATGTACTGTTGTCCCAAGCATATTGCAACAAACGGTGTATTTCTATCGCTTCTCGTTTAGTTTTTATTGCCGTTTCAAATATACCGGTCATTTTTGAAACACCCTGTATAACTTGCTGGGACGAAGTCACTGAAAATCTATACCCAGAGCACAGTGAGAGCGGCGATAACGAAAAGGGAAAATACTAGAATCATTAAACCAAAAAAGGAAACAAAGACGGGAAACATTAACATCAGAGCTGAACTTTCTCCACTCCAGCAGAAAGGCATGGTCACTACTAAGGAAATTGGGCTCTACTTCTTCTATAACAATTGTGAACCAACCTTACAGGCCTCACAGATAGCACAGCACATTAAACAACGAGCTGAAAATGTTCCTCTGGACCGAACAGCTGCAGCTGAAATAAAGAAAGAATTAGAAGAAATGGCCAAAAATCTGCAACCTCACCCCTATTACTCGAACACCTTGACAGAGTTAGAAATAAAAGATGCCACCAGGAGCCCCAAAAGAGGAAAGCCGCTGGCACGGACGAGATGTTCCCAGAATTCATCAAACACCTAGGGAAGAACGGCCCAACTTGGCCAGGAGATTCCTACAACAACATTACCAACACCGGGAAGATCCCACAACAGTTTAAAATATCTCACACTATAGCAGTACTGAAACCAGGTAAACCGCCCAAAGATCCAAAAGCTATCGCCCAATGGCATTACTGGGCGTAAGCTACAAATTGCTGGAACGACCCATATACAACCGTATCTAAAGGCTATAGATGAAGTGATACCATCATTCCAGGCAGGCTTCCGCAATAACTGTAGCTGCTGCGAGCAAGTACTGGCTTTGACATATATACGTAGAAGTAGGCTTTCAAAGAGGACTGAAAACATCAATGGCATTCGTAGACTTAACAGCTGCATACGATTCTGTTTGGCTGGATGGACTCATGCTGAAACTGAAGAAGGCGATCCTGAGGAACATGCTCACCAATCGCAACTTTAAAGTGTGAAGAACATGCTCACCAATCGCAACTTTAAAGTGTCAAGTGGAATGGACGTCATTAACTCTTTTAAGATCAAGAACGGAATAGCACCACTACTATTCAATCCCTACACCAGCGATATCCCTTATACAGTGAGTAAAAAATTCGGATACGCTGACGACCTGGCCACAGAAGTGCAATGCATATCTCTCGAACAAGGGGCAAAGACTTTAAGGGACGACATTGAAGCTCTTAAAATACTACAGAAGATGGCGTCTGCACCCAAACCCTTCCAAGATAGAAGTCTGCGCTTTTCACCTCAACAATAAAGCCTCCAATGAAAGGCTGGCCGTGTTATTTGAGCAACAGAGGGCAGAAACACAACTTCCATCCTAAATATTTGGACGTAACACTGGACAGGGCCCTAACCTACAGAGAACACCTTAAAAACGTTGGTCAGAAGCTCAAAACACGGAATAATATTATTAGGCAATTGGCGGGTAGTTCCTGGGGTACAGATGCATCAACTCTACGAACAGCAGCAACATCAATAGTCTACAGCACTGCAGAATACTTTGCTCCTGTCTAGCAGAGAAGTCAACATACCATCACGGTAGACGTGCAGCTCATCGATATCACGTGTATTATCACTGGGACCATAAAATCTACCCAAATCCCAAGGCTCTCCGTGATCGCCAACAAAACTAAGAGGTCAAAAAAACATCTATTAAAGAATGGGGAAAGATAACACGAATAGATGATGCAAAATGCCTTCCTGTTCAAGACGTCATTAGAAATTTACCAAATCACCGATTGAAGTCACGAAACCCGGTAGCTACACAAGAAGAGAGGATAGCTTCAACCTTACAGACGCTTGGAAAAAGGAATTGGAGAACTCAATCAGTAATTATCACCTTATAACTGACCCCTCAAAAGCACTAAAAGGGTTCGACTTTGCTAGGAAGGACTGGGTTAAGCTCAACTGTATCCGAAGTGGCCACACTAGATGCAAGGCCACGCTCTATAAATGGGGATTCGTAGATAACCCAAGCTGTGACTGTGGAGCACCTGAGCAAACTCGGGGACCACATCAAAATAGTGTGCCCTACTGGGAAATTCAGTGGATCAGAAGAGGAATTCATAGAAGCCACATCTCGAGCTATGAAATGGATTCAAGACCTGGATATCGATGTGTAACCAACAGCTTCTAGTCTCGCATGATACATATAATATTTCTGTATATCATATCACGTTGACCATTTACATGTATAAGAAATGTTTTATTCACTAGTTCATTATTTTAAATATATTTGTATATAAATTTCTTTGCATTGTAATGACAATTTTGTACATATGCTGCTGCCATGTCATACGATAAACAAATAAATAAATACTGCACATGTAAACTACACCTCCTTGTGACTCCAGTGCCATCATGAACTTGCTGCTGTGCCCCATGAAATGACTCCAGTACGAACAGAAAGCTGACTCCAGGCCTGTAAACATGCCATAATTCCCCAAGCATGACTTCATGTCGTTCACTCAGTCCACCTAAAAAACCGCGTCAGCATCCTCCCGTGGTGAGCGAGATGTTAACCTCAGGAGAATGACAAGACACTCGTATCCTGCACTGTAGATTTTGGCACATGATTTTATTGCAAAAGCACTACAGTACTGTAATGAGACAATGTGTCTTAGTTATACCCTTTCATTATTAACCACTACTCTGATTACTCTAAGAAATCTTTAGTTCTATTGTATGCATTACTTATGAAAAACGTTTTAACTGCCTTTCTAAACAGATAAAAAGTGTAACCGTACAGCAAGAATGGCTGGGAGACGCCGAAGGGCAGGTTCAGCCGCCTATTTGGAAAGGTTTTCCCTATCATGTTAACTGTTAAGAGCTGGTGACTGTAATAGTTTGTGTGTGTGTATGTGTGTGTGTACTGTAGTGTCCGGTTCGTGTTGGATGGTGATGAAAGAAGAGAGAGGGTAAAACTTGGTGCAGAAACATAGCCTACTTCTCTCAAATAGCACCAATGGGGCCGCTGAGCTAAACGTCCCTATCCGACGACGGTCACCATCAAAAGCGTCACATGCCCTCACTTCATGACACACCGCGGAAAGATTTCGAATTTAACCCATGACATTGGCGCAAAGACTGGTGACCCAGACTTGATGCGAGCACCACTCCTCCCAATAACGGTCAAATACTGGCAATGAATATTTCATCTACCACCAGGATTCGAAACAACTTTTCCCCGAGACCAGCGTCACTGCAGAGGCGTGCGTTAGTGATCTTGGCTACGGAAGCGAGGATCTAAACAGATGTGATTTAATGATTATTTTCATCAACTTGAGCAATTTATCATACAATTTTGTTCCATGATATAAAATGGTATTTTGTGTTTTTTTTTTTTTCCCCTTAGTACGTCTATGTCCAGAGTGACTCTTGTTCCATGATCATACATAAAATTGTTAGTGATATACTGAGAAATGTGTCCGGTGACATGCACATTGGTAAATGTTCTCACCTGATGCGGTAAGGATACCCAGTTTTTAATCAGTTCTCTGCAATGAGCCCAGCTACTACTTATAGTTATTATTCTTACAGCTCTTTTCTGCAGTTCGAAATTACTGTATCCATATTTTTTGCCTTCGATGTCCAGTGGTGAAGAGAGAGCCAGCTGGGTTGCAGAGGGACGCTAGTTTCCGAATCAGTGTTGTTTGTGTGTCTGTAGATCGTTTTCTTCGAGGTATCGTTACAGCGGGGGTTAAAATTAACATTCAGCTAATTGCATCTTTTGTATATACACCGTTAGGATTTTACGTCCAAATACGTGCAAAAGCACGTCCTCTGGGAGTTTTTTGAAGTGCGCCGCTTCTATACTTTAAACCGTCACGAATCGGTTCAAACTTTGCACTAAGGTAGATAGATGGATAAACTCAAAATCCAATGATTCTTATCCGTTGTCGACATACGATGGTTTAAAGTCGAGCTAAATGTAGTGCATAAAATTAATCCTTACGTGAATTGAATGCGTGGAAACGATTTAAAGTGATTCAGATAAATAAAAAATGCATTCTTACAATAAAATTGAAAACTTTCTTTCAAAACTCTACCTTCATTCGGATTTTATGTGCAAAACCACGTCTTCTGTGAGTTTTTTTATGCACCTCATTTATATGTTTCAAATTTATGAGAATAGCTTCAAATTTTATAAGAAGGTAGACAAATACGTGTAATTAATGATTGTCGTGTTATTTTGTGAAAGCGTTATCCAGTGCCACGATATAAGCAACATGGCTCGGAAGACAACTGAAAAATCCAACCTAGATCAGTCGGCTCCAGAGACAACCAAAATCTACATTCACGGTAAATGATAACAGCCTAACAGTTGCAGATAAAGATTTATTGAAATCCTTGACCACGGTTTCGGTACCGGTGTATCGAAATATACCTTCATCAGAAGCAAAAATACACTAAAATCACATCCTGCAGTGGAGAGACATAAAATAATCGTGCCAACGGCGTCGTCAGTAGTTAAAATTGAAATATCACCTCCATTTGTTCAACATAATCATATTGTTTCATGTATCTCCACTGCAGATGTTATTTTAGTGTATTTTTGCTTCTGATGAAGATAAATTTAGATATACCGAAACCGTGGTCAAGGATTTTAATAAATCTTTACCCTGCAACTGTTTGGCTGTTATCATTTACAGTGAAGATTTTCAACAGTGGCCGCTTCAGCCATGTATAAAATTTTGAAAATTTATATTGGTTGTCAAGTTAAGGCGGTCTAACGTCAAAATTATGGTACAGTGAAAGCTGGAAACTAGAATCAAAAATGCTCCTGTCATAGCACAAAAGAAGCTTCAAAGACATTTAAATTAAAACATCTTGACATATTCGCGCCTTTTTAACGAGTTAACCCTACTTCCCCAGCACAGTGAGCTGTCTTGGTTGCAGAATGTTGGCACACCTCCCTCTTCAATTTATAGGCTAAAGCCTGTGATCCTGTGCCCCAAAATCCAGAAGATTCGCCAACCATAGTAAACAACATATATGCCCAGCCCATACCGCTAAGGACAGAAACTTGGGATTTGCAGAGGGTGTTGATCTTATTCTGTAGGCGTCGCTGAAGAAAGAATTTTTCGATGTTCCATCCCTAAGTGGATGAAATAGGAAATGAAATATTTTGAAAATATGTTGCTGTTTAGACAGTTTTGAAGCTAAGCCTACGAAAGTTGGTATTTCCTTGATCATACAATGTAGGCTTTCACGGCCGGTATTGTTTTCACTTAAAACTACCGAGCTGATAGGCCGTGGTCGATGTACAAAACTGTCCCGTGACGTTTCGTCTTCAACTGCGGGAGACACCCTCCAATGTAAAGCGGCGAACTGCGAAGAAAACTCGAGGAAGCGCTGATTATATAGGCAGTACAGAGGGCGCCACCGTCCATCACGTGGCGTCGGCTATGAGACTGTCTCTGGTAATGCCAACACTCTCGACTGAAAGTAATCGATCGTCACGCTTGCGGTGCAACGCTGACATCCAAACTTTATCCAGTTTAACACCTTCGTCTTTCCTGTTAAAATTATTACGGTGTTTATCAATCTCGATAGCCTCTCTATACATTCGTGCATAGTAATGCGAGGTTTTAGATATGACGCTCGTCTCGCTGAATTTTATTTCATGATCACCTTCCTGGTAAACATGTTCTGCTACGACCGATTTATCCGTGTGACCCAGGAGGCAATTCCTCTTATGTTCAACAAGACGGGTGTTCAGACTTCCCTTTGTGGTACCGATACGTCAGGGGAGAGTTTTATACATCGACCACGGACTATCAGCACGGAATTTTTAAGTGGTATTTCCTTGTTCAGAAACAAAGAAACACGGGTTTCAGCGTTTTGGAAATTTGATCCCTTTGGGGATGAAATAATGGGTGAAGGCTTATTTTGAAAATAAATTGTTATAAATAACTACAAAATTATTTTTAAAGCTACAACTATGAGAACTGGAATTCGACATCCCTGCTTTTGGGAATTCAGCCCCTAAGGGGTGAAATAGGGGATGAAATGTTTTATGTTTTATTTATTATGATAGTTTGTTTAAAGCGAAAGCTCTGAAAGTTTGAATTTGTCTTCTTTGTTAGAAATAAAAGACACGGAGCTCTCCGTTTTTTCGAAATTCAATCCATGAGGGAGCTACATAGGTACTGAAATATCCCATTGTGAAAGTATTTTTAAATCTAAATCTATGAAAACTGATATTTGGCTTCAAGGCTGGAAATGAAAGAAATACATGTTTCACTGCTTTTTGGTAAATCAACCCCTAAGGATGTAAAATAGGTATAGACTGAGTCTCTGACTCAGCATCGGCCAGCCGAAACCGCTAAGGATAGAAACGAAATTTTGACAGGGTGTGGATCTTATATAGTAGACATGGTTTAAGAAGGGATAGTTCAAAATTCCATTCCTAGGGGGGGTGAAACCAGGGATGAAAGGTAATGTTAAAATATCTCGCTATAAAGACAATTTTGAAGCTAGAATTAAGAAAACTGGTATTTGGTACCTCAGGTAGAAATAAAAAAAGGGTGTTTCAATATTTTTGGAAATTCGGCCACTGTGGGTATGAAATAGTGAGTGAAATTTTATTTTGAAAATCAATAATTATTACAGCGTTTTTGAAGCCACGTCAATGAAAATTGATATTTGACTTCTCTGTTAGAAATAAAAAAAAGTGTGTCAGTGTTTTTGGAATCCAATACCCACAGGGAATGAAACAAGGGATGAAAAGTTTATGAAATTATTTAATTATGAAAGCATTTTTGAAGCTAAATCTTTGAAAATTTGTTTTTGGTTTTTCTGTTAGAGACGAAAAAATGCGTGGTCACTGTTTCTTGGAAACTGAGCTCCTAAGGGTGTGACATAGAGGATGAAAGTTTTTAAGAAAGTATTTCATTATATTAAAAAACTTTTTAGGCTATGAAAATTGGTATATCATATCTCGGTCAGATAAAAAGAAATATGTGTTAGGGGCGAAAGTTTCTGCGGAAATATCACCAAAATTACGCAAAAGGGATGATTAACAAACACCTTGGACTCACCTTTTTGGTCAGAAGTACACTTAGGAAAGGCCACGCTTCTATGGCGTTAATTAGCGTGAAAAGTTTGGAAAATGTTTCGGTTTGTGAGCAACACAAATATTCGATTAAAGGAAAAAAAAAAGGTCTGTGCAGACCATATTCTCTACGCGAGGGAAGCAGTGGGCGCTAAGCTATTAATATCATACGGCTGAAGAGCATGCATGTAAAAGCTAAAAAAGTTTTTCGGGTTAGATAAAATTTCTGGGGATGGATTTTTTCCTTGTGGTGGGAGGGGGGGGGGGGCGATGTGACATCATGTGTCATGTTATTCTGCTTGACACGCTGTATTTTATTACATGACATGGGCACTAATACTAACAAGTACACTGCTGGCCATTAAAATTGCTACATCAAGAAGGAATGAGGGGTGATAAACGGGTATTCATTGGACAAACATATTATACTAGAACTGACATGTGATTACGTTTCACGCAATTTGGGTGCATAGGTCCTGAGAAATCAGTACCCAGAACAACCACCTCTGGCCGCAATAACGACCTTGATACGCCTGGCCATTGAGTCAAACAGAGCTTGGATGGCTTGTACAGGTACAGCTGCCCATGCAGCTTCAACACGATACCACAGTTCATCAAGAGTAGTGACTGGCGTATTGTGACGAGCCAGCAGCTCGGCCACAATTGACCAGAGTTTTCAGTTGGTGAGAGATTTGGAGAATGTGCTGGCCAGGGCAGCAGTCGAACATTTTCTGTATCCAGAAAGGCCCGTACAGGACCTGCAACATGTGGTCGTGCATTATCCTGCTGAAATGTAGGGTTTCGCAGGGATCAAATTAGGGGTAGAGCCACGGGTCATAACACATCTGAAATGTAACGTCCACTGTTCAAAGCGCCGTCAATGCGAACAAGAGGTGACCGGGACGTGTAACCAATAGCACCCCAGAACCTGGATTCATCCGAAAAAATGACGTTTTGCCATTCGTGCACCCAGGTCCGTCGTTGAGTACACCATCGCAGGTGCTCCTGTCTGTGATGCAGCGTCAAGGGTAACCGCAGCCATGGTCTCCGAGCTGATAGTCCATGCTGCTGCAAACGTCGTCGAACTGTTCGTGTCGGTGTTAGTTGTCTTGCAAACGTCCCCATCTGTTGACTCAGGGATCGAGACGTGGCTGCACGATCCGTTACAGCCATGCGGATAAGATGCCTGTCATCTCGACTGCTAGTGATACGAGGCTTTTGAGATCCAGCACGGCTTTCCGTATTACCCTCCTGAACCCACCGATTCCATATTCTGCTAACAGTCATTGGATCTCGACCAACTCGAGCAGCAATGTCGCGATACGATAAACCGCAATCGCGATAGGCTACAATCCGACCTTTATGAAAGTCGGAAACGTGATGGTTCGCATTTCTCCTCCTTACATGAGGCCTCACAACAACGTTTCACCAGGCAATGCTGGTCAACTGCTGTTTGTGTATGAGAAATCGGTTGGAAACTTTCCTCATGTCAGCACGTTGTAGGTGTCGCCACCGCCGCCAACCTTGTGTGAATGCTCTGAAAAGCTAATGATTTGCGCATCACAGCATCTTCTTCCTTTCGGTTAAATTTCGCGTCTGTAGCACGTCATCTTCGTGGTGTATGCGATTTTAATGGCCAGTAGTGTAATATTATACGGCTGAAGAGCATGCATGTAAAAGCTAAAAAAGTTTTTCGCGTTAGATAAAACATCTGGGGTTGGATTTTTTCCTAGAAGGGGGGGGGGGGGGGGTTGTATGCAATGTGATAATATGTATCATGTTATTCAGCTTTTTTTTTTTTTTTTTTTTTTTTTTTTTTTTTTTACTTTATTGTTATTTTAAATCCTGTACAACTCAGGTAGGCTGGCAGCGGCACACTACGCCGCTCTTCAGCCATAGCATTTTACAAGAGTATAAAACATGGTGAATGGCAAAGAACAAAGTGACGGGCAAAAGAGAGAGGTCACAGAGACATAAAAAACACGGAGTCGTTCACATGTGACGATAACAACACGGAAAACACGTCGGCACGGCGCACAAAACACTAATGAGTCCGACGGCACAAGTGAACGTAGGAGTGGGACGGCGGACACCAAAAACACTATACGACGTCACACACACGAGACACAAAAGGCGACGATCTCCGGCGCGCGAATGTTCACTATACGTGTGCGAGTCCGGGGACCTGCCAAGAGAGGAGGAGGAGGAAGGGGAGTGGGAGAGCGAGAGGGGAGAGCAGAGATGCCACGGGCAGGGGAGATAGGGGGGAGGGAGGAAGGGGGAGAGGAAGCCCGGGGGAAGAGGGGGAAGGGAGGGGACAGGGAGACGGAAAAAGAAGGGAAGAGAAGAGGAGGGAGGGAGGGTGCCGAAAGGAAAGGACACGGGAAGTGGGGGGCGGGGCAGGGTCAAAGTTGATAGGAGGGGTAGATGGAGGGGACGAGGACATCATCAGGGAGAGGGAGCTGGCGGAAGCCACCTTGGGAGAGGGTATGGAGGGTGGAGAGATGGAGACCGGGTGGGACGTGAGAATACAGGCGCGGCAGCGGGCGGGGGTGGGAGAGGATCGGGGAAATGAGCGGGTGAGGAGGATCAAGTTTACGTGAGGTGTACAGGATACGTATCCTTTCAAGGAAAAGGAGGAGGTGGGGAAAGGGGATGAGATCATACAGGATCCGCGTGGGGGAGGGGAGACGGATGCGATAGGCAAGGCGGAGAGCATGACGTTCAAGGATTTGGAGAGATTTATAGAAGGTAGGGGGGGCGGAGAGCCAGGCTGGATGGGCGTAACAAAGGATAGGGCGGATGAGGGATTTATAGGTGTGGAGGATTGTGGAGGGGTCCAGACCCCACGTGCGGCCGGAAAGGAGCTTGAGGAGACGGAGTCGGGAACGTGCCTTGGCTTGGATTGTCTGGAGATGGGGAGTCCAGGAGAGGCGACGGTCGAGGGTGACGGCAAGGTACTTAAGGGTGGGAGTGAGGGCGATAGGACGGCCATAGACGGTGAGATAGAAATCAAGGAGGCGGAAGGAAGGGGTGGTTTTGCCTACAATGATCGCCTGGGTTTTGGAGGGATTGACCTTGAGCAACCACTGGTTGCACCAAGCGGTGAACTGGTCAAGATGGGATTGGAGAAGGCGTTGGGAGCGTTGCAGGGTGGGGGCAAGGGTGAGGAAGGCGGTGTCATCGGCAAACTGGAGGAGGTGGACGGGGGGCGACGGCGGCGGCATGTCCGCCGTGTACAAGAGGTACAGAAGGGGGGAGAGGACGGAGCCTTGGGGCACACCGGCGGAGGGGAAAAAGGTGTAGGAATCGGTGTTATGGATGGTGACATAGGAAGGACGGCGGGAGAGAAAGGAACCGATCAGACGGACGTAGTTAATGGGAAGGGCAAAGGTTTGGAGCTTGAAGAGGAGACCGGAATGCCAGACGCGGTCATAAGCGCGTTCGAGGTCAAGTGAGAGGAAGATGGCGGAGCGACGGGAATTAAGCTGTTCGGAAAGGAGATGAGTGAGGTGAAGGAGAAGATCGTCGGAAGAGAAGGATGGCCGAAAGCCACACTGGGTGACGGGAAGGAGGCGGTGCTGGCGGAGATGCTGGTGGATGCGGCGGGTGAGGATAGATTCTAGGACCTTGCTGAAGACCGAGGTAAGGCTGATGGGACGGTAGGAGGAGACGGCGGACGGCGGTTTGCCAGGTTTAAGGAACATGAGGATACGGGAGGTTTTCCACAGGTCGGGGTAGTAACCGGTGGACAGGACTACATTGTAGAGCCTGGCCAGGGTGGAGAGGAAAGAGACAGGAGCTTCACGAAGGTGACGGTAGGTGGCACGATCGTGACCAGGAGCGGTGTTGCGTTTTGTGCGGAGGGTAGCAATGAGATCCTGTGTAGTGATAGGGGCATTGAGTTCCGTGTGTGTAATGTTGTCCAAGTACTGGAAGCCAGGAGCGAGGGGAGGGGAAGAGGTGTCAGTTCGATCGCGGATATCCGGGAAGAGGGAGTAATCGAACTGGGGATCATCGGGGACGGAAAATACATCGGAGAGGTAGGAGGCAAAGTGATTGGCCTTACTAAGGGAGTCAGGGAAAGGGTGATCATCATGGAGAAGAGGATAATAGGGGGAGGGTTTAGTTCCGGTAAGGCGACGGAAGGCCGACCAGAACTTGGACGAGTTGATTGGTAGGGTTGCATTTAAACGGGTGCATGTCTGCCGCCAGTCCCGGCGTTTCTTAGCCGCGAGCAAATTACGAACGTGTCGCTGGAGTTGCCGGTGGCGTCGTAGTGTGTCCGGGTCACGCGTGCGGAGGAAGGCACGGTAGAGACGACGGGATTCACGGAGGAGGAGAACGGCCTGTGGGGGTAAGGTAGGACGGTGGGGGTGGATGGCGACAGTAGGAACGTGGGCCTCCACGGCCTCAGACAAGGTCCGCTGGAGAAAGGAGGCGGCATGGGTGACATCGTCAGGGTGGTGGTAGGTGAGAGGGTGGCTATCGACCTGGGTGGAAAGGGTATCCCGGTAGGCATTCCAGTCGGCTCGGGAATAGTTGTGGACATACTTAGGGGGAGGGTCAGTACGAGGGTCGGGGCGAGGGCGACGACCGTCTGAAACAGTGAGGAGGACAGGGAGATGGTCGCTACCAATAGGCTCCAGGACATCCACCGTTATGCGGCCAAGGAGGTTGGGGGAGGAGAGGATAACATCAGGAGTGGAGTTGGATTCAGGACGGGTATGCCGGGGGATGGGGACGAGGTCACCTTGAAGGGTGGAGAGGAACCGATGCCATCGCCGTAACTGGGCAGCGGAACGACTATGGATGTTGAGGTCGGCGGCGATCACGTAGGAGGAAAAGGTACGATCGACGTGGGAGAGGAAGTCGAAGGGAATAGGAGCGTTGGGGCGGACATAGATGGTGGCGCAGGTAACGGTAAGGCCGGGGAAGAAGAGACTAAGGATCAGGTGTTCGGTGGGGTCGGGAAGGAGAGGTTGGAGCCGAACGGGGATCTGGCGGTGGTGACCAATGGCAACTCCGCCACGCGCAATCGGGAGGGGATTATCGGAGCGGTGGAGGAGGTAGGGCGAAGTGTGGACTGTGTGGTGGGGTTGCAGGAAGGTTTCATTGAGGAGGAAGGCATCCACGCGGTGGGTGGCAAGGGTGTGCAGGAACAGGTTTTTGTTGGCGGGAAGGGAGCGGATGTTGTTGAAAAGGATACGTTGCTGTCGCGCCATGACTGGGATTTAAACGAGGGTGTCAAGACGGGAGAAGGTGAAATGGGCCTGGTTGTTGGAGTAGGTGGCGTACATCTTGAGTTGGAAGATGGAACGGGCAGCAAGGGAGATCTGCTGGAGGGTGTGAGGGCGCTGAAAGGGATGAACATTCTGGAGGACGATGGTGAGGAACCTGATGATGTCCTCAGCGGTGGGTGGGGGACGAAGGGAATTGCCAGGAGGGGTGGGGGCGTCCAGAGGACGGACAGGTACGGTGAGTTCAGGAGTGGTTGGAGGGGGTCGGGCTTTACACTTTTGGGAGTAGGTGGGATGAGGGAGATTGCAGGTATTACAGGAGGGAGGGGATTGGAGGTTAGGGCACTGCCGGAGGAAGTGCGCCTGCCGACAATGCGGGCAGGTGGGGGCCTCGCGGCACTCAGCTGTGGGGTGCGCATTATAGCGCAGACACCTCTGGCAGCGCAGGGATTGAGGAGGGGAACGGGAAGGGTCGACCTTGTACCGCTGGTGGAAGAGGAGGGCACCCTCCTTCAGGAGACGGTCAATGGAGGGGGCGTCCTCAGAGAAAACCCGCATAAGGCGGGTGGGGCCGGCCGAGTTGAAAATGCGGCGGACCGCCCGCACCTCCAGCGTGGGATGGGCCTGGAGCTCCGCCAACACCTCCTCCTCCGTGATCGACGGACTGAGCCGCGTGATCACGGCGGTGAGGGTCGGCGGGCGACGCGGGGGTTGGGGTTGGCGGGTAGGAGATGGAGAAGGAGCAGGGGTAAGGGAGGCGTTGGGACCAAAACGGGTGATGGGGAGACGGGAGAGGATGTCAGTATGGAGGGTTGGGCTGGGGGAGGAGATGAGAACAGAATCTCGGTGAGGAGTGAGGAGGGAGATGGGGGCACCAGGACAATGCTGGCGAAGGAAGAGGGTGAGGTTCCGGGCTTCAAGGAGAGAGGGATCAGGACGGGAGAGGAGGTAGCGGTAGGAGGAAGGGGGAGAGGAGGAGGATGAGGGGGCAGGGACAGGCGAGGAGACTTCCATGGCATCATGGGTGGGGGAAGGAGGACGAGGCGCAGCCTTTTTGGAAGCAGAGGAAGCAGGGGTGCCACCGGGGCGCTTGACGGCGGTGGAGGAGGTGTGGGGGATGGGAACAACGGGAATGTGGCGGGGAGGGGCAGGTCCCGGGGCCGGAGTCGGCGCCGGAGATGGTGACGGTGATGGTGAAGGCGACGGCGACGATGACGATGACGGTGGCAGTGGCGGCGGTGATGGCGAAGGTGACGGGGAGAGCTGGGCGTGGGCAGTGGCCCGACGGGCCATCACCCGAGCTGGAGCTGCAGTGACAGGCTGGGGGAGTGGGGGGAAGGGATCAGAACGAGAGGAGCGGGAGGAAGAAGCGGGAGAGGGGGCGACAAAGATAGAGGGTGAAGGGAGAGTGAGGAGAGGTGGAATGGAAGGAGGGGGGTGGGACTGGGCACACCAAGTTATAGTGGTGGAGGCGGCGGAAGGGGAGGTATAGACAATGGCGGTGGTGGTAGTAGTGACAGTGGTGGTGGGGGTGGACATGACGGGAGAGAGAAACAAGAACGAACAGAACGAAGAGGAGAGGACAGAAACTGGGGACAGACAAAGACGAAGACGGATGAAGACGAAGACGGCCGTAGACCAGGGTCAGGACGGCGGCACCGGACGGCGGTGGCGGGCACCGGACGGCGGCGGCGGCGGCGGCGGCGGCGGCGGCGAGCCCCGGCAGGCGGCGGCGGCGGCGGCGGCGGCGGCGAGCACCGGCAGGCGGCGGCGGCGGCGGCGGCGGCGGCGGCGGCGGCGAGCACCGGCAGGCGGCGACCAGGCGACGGCTGCGGCGGCTGCAAGGACCGGAAGGCGGCGACCAAGCGGCGGCGGCGGTGACGGCAAGCAGACGACACGGCAGGGATCTTCCACGTCGAAGGCGCACCCTGAGAGTAGCCCAGGCAGTGAAACTCTTCGATGAAGAAGAGAGGGAATCCAACCCTCGAATGTGCATGTTATTCAGCTTGACACGCTATATTATATTACATGACATGGGCACTAATACTAACGAGTAATATAGCGCGAATATGTCAAGCTGTTCTAATTTAAACGTATTTGAAGGTGCCTGATCAGTAGAAAAGATAGTAGTTTTCTTTTATATCCCCAAATCTGTTCAAAACATACTCCCCTTTTTTGCGCTATGAAAGGAGCATTTTTCATTCAGGTTTGTGGTGTACATAGTTCCACGTAGTCAGTGTGTACACAACTTTCCCACTAGAGCGCACCCCGCTAAGCACAACAGTGCAGGCGCAGCGCTCGTCTGTCTCCGCACTACGAGATGGTGCTGCCTTAGAGACAGACCAAATTCTGCTTCCGCCGATCCGCGTATCAATATGTAACGCAGCCAATGAGATTGCTGCTACATAGAACCTTTTCTCCTCGCAGATCACACTCGCACAGTCTGCTACATAGAACCTTTTCTCCTCGCAGATCACACTCGCACAGTGATACCTGAATGCACGAGATATTATAACGCGTGTACAGTCCTCCGATTAGTCAGTCTGCATATGTCTGCACCAGTCTGCATTAGTCTGTAGTCAAGTTTCAGTCTGCACCTAAGAAGATTATCATATTCCTGTACATAGCCATGAAGATAAATGAATAGACACTTTGTCAAGTATCAGAGATATGTGACAATAAGATTAACATACCTAGACCAAAGGAACTTCAGATTGTCAATTGTAAATAGCATGTAGAATCAAGTTACGTAATGTCTATGCTTTTTATTATTTTAATAAATGTGTGTGAAAATTAATCAAGTTCAGTTTAAAGTTGGTCACCGTCAATCTGGTACTCTAAGCGTGCAAGTGGCATTTCTATTGTCTGACCTAACGGCAGAAGATAAACACGCCACGATAAGACCACGAGACATATTGCTGACACTCGCCTACTTCGTTAGAGCGACAAGTCAAATAATCTGATGGTGTGTGTACCGAAGGTCTTACAGTATGCACACCACAGGGTTTCATAAAGTTCGAACGCTACGTCAAGGGAACCATTTTGACCACTTGTTGAGCTGGTGCCACGTGAAATTAGTGCTGTTCGCTGGATAGCGTCTACTCTACTGTAGAAACCTTCTATGTAACTTTCTCCTACCAGGTTATAGCACCGTTCATCAGACATAATTGATTGTCTCTTAGAGCCGTCGCGTGCAGACAGCAAACGATGCGCTGGTGGAATTAGGCCACACCCCAGATGAAGGCGTCGTGCCGCGTCGCGTCAGCTGCTGGGAGCATGCCGCCTGGAATTCCCTGAACATTAACAACAGCGGCCGCCGACTCCTCCAGGTTCTCGAGGAAGTTAATGCCTATGCCTGCGGCCCCGAGGAGCCTATGTGCTACCTGTCGTCTGGCAGGCCGGATGTGCTTGACATCGCCATTACCAAGGGCCTCCCGCAATTCCTCGACGCTGAGGTGATTCACGAGCTCAACTCGAATCATCTGCCTGTCTTCTTTCGTTTGCAAGTCGCCCCGGACCATACCCCGGGCCGCCTAAACTTACGCAGGACTAATTGGAATCGCTTCCGCGACCACGTGGACTACGCCGTCTCAGCTCAGCTGAAAACATCAGGTGCTCTCGCGTTTTCCCTCCACAGTCCCCACGACCCACAAGAAGTACTTTCTTCCTGTCATCAACTGGTTCCCAACCGTAACCGAGATGGCTAAAATATGCTAGTGCGGAGGCGTCCGATCTAGAGATAACTGTGTGATTCCTCGTGTTGAAAGAGATTTTCACCGCCGGGGTTTGGCCGGCAGTGTGAAGAAAGGGAGCACCGTAAAGTTCTTGATCGCCAGATTCACACCGACGCTCTGGATTAAATCCCAAAGCCATCCGCACCAGCCGGCCTTGGTGGCCGAGCGGTTCTAGGCGCTACAGTCTGAAACCGCGCGACCGCTACGGTCGCAGGTTCGAATCCTGCCTCGGGCATGGATGTGTGTGCTGTTCTTAGGTTAGTTAGGTTTAAGTAGTTCTAAGTTCTAGGGGACTGATGACCTGAGCAGTTTAAGTCCCATAGTGCTCAGAGCCATTTGAACCATCCGCATTATCTGAAGAAGTGGAATCACGTCTTGGTCGTATGTCTAACGACCAAAACGCAAAACTCTACAGTCTCCTTGGTTCTACCCGAGACGAGGTATTTTTTCACTTTTTTTTGTTAAAAGTTGTTAGGACCTTGACAAGATCAGTTCTGGAATTGGTAATAGTAAATCATCTCGATTAATACCTTTCTCTTGGGCATCACTTAAGTTTAAAAATAACCTACACTTACCAACAGGTTGTTCACCACGATTCGTTTGTATGTCTCCATCTTTCTTTTTACTCCATCCTTGCACGCGCGCGCTAGTTTGTTTGTTTGTTTGTGTGTGTGTGTGTGTGTGTGTTTTGTGTTTGGTAGCTCAGGCCTTGCTCTAAAGTAATAGGTTTTTTTAAATTAAGCCCACAACTTTCATGGCCCATAGGACAAAAAATGCATAAATACTGATCAACTTGCGTTGTTTGCGATTAATACCTTGTTCACGCCAAGAACCAATTGTCGAAACATTGTTATGAGGCATGCACGATATTCAACAACGTAAGAAGATTAAGGCAATTCTTTTTTTCTTTTAGGATGTCCGACACGTTACTTCATTCTGCTGAAAGTCGCAGCTGTCTTGGGAACCTATGGTTGTACTCAGTTCTTTTGTAGTTGCACGTAACAATATTTTGGATGATGAATCCGACTTATGGAGAAGATAGCTATGTTTACTACAAACATCCTCTCTCTGCTGTAAGGGTGGCATTTTTGTATCTTTTTTTATCATTATCCATCTGTGTGATAACGTAGCTCTACAGTTCCGTGCTTCCAAATACTATTTGTTACTGAATTCCTGTCTGTTGCAACATACTATTTAATATGTTTTTCTTCAGTCTTTTGGTAAAATTGTCAGGCAGTAAAATATATTTACCGTCCAAGCAGGGCAGCACATATTGCCATGAAACATGTATGGGTGAAGGGAAATTAATTTAACAGCTTCTTGTATCAGGTTAAATCTCGAGACCAACTATTATTTATCGAAAATTTTAAGCTATTTGTTTAACAATTCTGCAGTTTTAAGTTGTTACCAGTTACAGTGCTGTGCAGAGCGGAGATAAAATACTAGATTTATAAATATTTGCGTAGGTTTCCGTGGTCGGCGTCAGTTTGAACAAAATTCTTCTGAAACGTGGCATTCTCCCGCAGGAGGTAGCAATAATCTTGCTTTTTTTATTTTATTTTATTTTTTTTTGACCGTGCCGTAATAATTGTTTACCTTTTGTGAATGTTGTGATTATTGTTAAAGATTTTTTGCAGAAAAAAGCGAATTATGACGGGGACGATGTCACATTGTATTTTTTAAAGCAATCAGATTTCAAGGAAACAATTTTGAAATGTAATCCAAAACAAATAATAACCTAATCACAGATGAGCACGAGTTTGTAATATTTAAGTGGAGGAGTGCAGCAAATTATGGCAAGTAAAATTAATGTTATCTGTAAATAAACTACTCATTTTTCACCTTGAAATAAATTCCTAACTATAAAATATTTTGGCACAATAAGTATTTCTCTTCGTTCAGGAATGAAAGAAACTTAATGAATCATCGCCCCATAATAAAAGATACTGTCCGTATCTGAAGGTCAATTAAGGAATAACTATTTTAATCATTCAAATGAAATTCTGAAAAGACGAAAATGCACTGTATTCGTAGGTAATACTCAATAATATGGCCTTAAAATTCATTGAAGGATTCTCAAAAGGGAATTACTGTATTTAGTTTGCACTAGATAATTCACTGTTCACATAACATTTAGTGCAACAGTATACTAAGTCCAACGAACAAATTTAAAGAATGGCCAGCGCGTCTGTATTACTAAAACAGTGCCCCGAAACCCGATACCGGTTGCAGTGTAGGGGACAGATAAGTAAGATGTTCAGTACATCGCTTAATTATTGACATTTAAAAAGTTAAAATACTGTCACAATATACTACTTAACCGGTGTAATCCTATGTTAAAAGCTTAACACAGTAAGACAAATTCCATTTAGACTGTGTGTATGACTTGCGGCAGCATAAAGGATAGCGCTCAAATACACGGACTTCATCCCTCCAGTATTTGAGAATCAGAGCACTAAGTAACCTCCAGCGAAGTTTACATATAGTTTCAAACCTTTAAGAAACTTTTTCCCGCTGACATCCACCACAAAATGATGAAACAAAAAGAGTTTATCGCTTACAACATTGACGCTCTTTGTGCAGTCAAACTTTAACATCAGGCACGCTGTTTTAATTTATACTTATTTTTTACTATCTCTGTTCACGACACAGTGTGCACAGATTATACACATACGTCACTGAATGTAACTGCAAAATTATATCATGTACGACTCATAGTTCAGGAGATATGATGTCGCAAAAATTGACATGCGTGAAAAACTAGCTTTCGCTTAAAATGGAGCGCAAATTGCCCGTTTTATATGCATCCAGTATTTTATAATGAGAACACTTAGGGACTCCCAACAAACTTTAATCATAATTTCAGATCATTCTGAAACATCTTCTCGGTTAATTGCTTAAAGGGAAATATTTAACACAAAAACTTATTTATAAAGTATGGCTCTGAGCACTATGGGACTTACCATCTGTGGTCATCACTCCCCTAGAACTTAGAACTACTTAAACCTAAGTAACCTAAGGACATCACACACATCCATGCCCGAGGCAGGATTCGAACCTGCGACCGTAGCGGTCACGCGATTCCAGACTAAAACGCCTAGTATTTATAAAGTAACCAGACTTTGAAGCTGCTTCATACACTGGTGTTCGATTCTTTAATGAAACGGGGGTTTACTGGTTGCAGTAATAAATCAATATTCTGCCTTTAGGCGATGAAGTAAGATAATTCGTCGTTGTAGTCGGCCGTACCAGTCATCGAGTTCTGGCGCTTAAAAACAGCTCACTCGTGGCCCTTCTCAATATCTGCAATACGCCATGGAGCTTACGTTGCCTGTTCCATCATTTCAGTTGCCTTTCCACAACTTTTAGCACCTCTGATGCTTCAGTCTGCCAACAGGTGCTCACCGCTTGGTGTTCGCTGTGCACCGCCTCGAACGTACTCGCCCTGGCACGCGCTCTTCCGCGCACGTTCCACCTTTTGATTCCCTACTCTTCAGTCTCCGTTCCACAGAGTTACTTTCCTCCGTGTTCTCCCTGTTTGTTGTAAAATTTTTGTTTATTAATTTTTTTATACATGGACCAGCAACATCCAAGTTTACAATACAAAATTGCACAATACCTAAATGCAGGTATAAAAATCAAGAAAATACCAAAGAGCGCAATTCAACAATGGAAAATACAGACTGGAATGTAGCAGTAGTATGAAAAGGATAGTTGCTGCTCGCCATGTAGCGGAGTAACTGAGCCACAGATAGGCACAACAAAAATACTGTCAAAAAATGAGCTTTTGGCCAATAAGGCCTTCGTCGGAGATACGACATAGACTAAAGGGATATATTTTCGTGGTATAAGTAATTTCGTGATAATTTTTTGTTTGTGTGCAGCGGTCATCCCTATGCAAGGAGAAGGTTGGCCCGTGTTGTGGTAATTCTGTGCTTCCCGCCAGATGGCACCATATGCCTGTTTCTCTTCCGCCACACGTTAAGTCAACGATAAACAACTTTTTCTCATTCTTCGTGCTGTTTCGTGAAATACTGAGGGGGTTATTGCAACGTTTCTGTATTTTTGACCCTGCGTGGAAACTATTGAAGGTAAGAAATTTATTTTACGGTATGGTGTAGTCAGTAATACAGTGAACGTAAAAATCCATTGCAGTTACTCGTGTGGCGTAAGTTACGCGTGATAATGCATAAGGGGAACAGTGAATTTCTTAGCAAATTCCACTCAACAGAATGGTGTCATTGCATGTTCTCTTATTTTGCGCAATTGTATGAATTGTAAGAACTGAAGAGATGATTCGTGATTTCGTTTCTAAATTAAAGAAATTGGTGGAAGATTTAAATATTCAGAACTTGCCTGATCGATTATGGAATTGCGACGTAACTGGTCTGTCCTATGTCGTTACAACAAATAGTAGGATAAGCCGAACAGAAGCAACTTTCATACAATTTTAAATCCAGCATTTATTCAGAGTTTTTGTGCGAAGAATATCCAAAACGCCTTCAGAAAAGCTGGAATTTATCCCTTCAACAAAAATGTCACTTCTGGAGCCACTGTTGCTCCTTCACTGTTAACAATTAAGCCTGTTCAACCCACACAAAATAGGCCTGTGGCACAAAGCATGGAAAACGATCTGTTGACACTGACAATAGCAGCGATAAAATAGGTCTACTGTGAATCAGAAAAGAATAAAAAAAGATTTAGGAGCGAAGTGTCTCAATGGAGAACTGCAACTAAAAGCCCCTACATCGAAATCGGAGATCACAAAAACCACATGCATAATTGGCTTTGTGGTACATGCCACAAATATTATTAGTGATGTTCGCAAAAAGAATGGAGCTAAATGGATCCAATGCTCGTTTTGCTTAACACCATACCATGTGCTCTGCCAACATTCCGGTGCAGAGGAGGACGTTTATATGTGCGACAACTATTCGAGGATTCAGACACTGTAAGCAAACAATGCCTAGCAGTATGTTATAACAACAATAAAGACTATTTTTCACCTACATGACCATTTGTACTGTTAGTTTGAAAAAAATAAGTAATCCAATAAATTTGTTGTGAAATCATCGTAATTACGATTTATCACGAAATTAGATTACTATTACGAGGGCAGTTCAATAAGTAATGCAACACATTTTTTTTCTGAAACAGGGATTGTTTTATTCAGCATTGAAATACACCAGGTTATTCCCCAATCTTTTAGCTACACAACACTATTTTTCAACGTAATCCCCATCCAATGCTACGGCCTTACGCCACCTTGAAATGAGGGCCTGTATGCCTGCACGGTACCATTCCACTGGTCGATGTCGGAGCCAACGTCATACTGCATCAATAACTTCTTCATCATCCGCGTAGTGCCTCCCACGGATTGCGTCCTTCATTGGGCCAAACATATGGAAATCCGACGGTGCGAGATCGGGGCTGTAGGGTGCATGAGGAAGAACAGTCCACTGAAGTTTTGTGAGCTCCTCTCGGGTGCGAAGACTTGTGTGAGCTCTTGCGTTGTCATGAAGAAGGAGAAGTTCGTTCAGATTTTTGTGCCTACGAACACGCTGAAGTCGTTTCTTCAATTTCTGAAGAGTAGCACAATACACTTCAGAGTTGATCGTTTGACCATGGGGAAGGACATCGAACAGAATAACCCCTTCAGCGTCCCAGAAGACTGTAACCATGACTTTACCGGCTGAGGGTATGGCTTTAAACTTTTTCTTGGTAGGGGAGTGGGTGTGGCGCCACTCCATTGATTGCCGTTTTGTTTCAGGTTCGAAGTGATGAACCCACGTTTCATCGCCTGTAACAATCTTTGACAAGAAATTGTCACCCTCAGCCACATGACGAGCAAGCAATTCCGCACAGATGGTTCTCCTTTGCTCTTTATGGTGTTCAGTTAGACAACGAGGGACCCAGCGGGAACAAACCTTTGAATATCCCAACTGGTGAACAATTGTGACAGCACTACCAACAGAGATGTCAAGTTGAGTACTGAATTGTTTGATGGTGATCCGTCGATCATCTCGAACGAGTGTGTTCGCACGCTCCGCCATTGCAGGAGTCACAGCTGTGCACGGCCGGCCCGCACGCGGGAGATCAGACAGTCTTGCTTGACCTTGCGGCGATGATGACACACGCTTTGACCAACGACTCACCGTGTTTTTGTCCACTGCCAGATCACCGTAGACATTCTGCAAGCGCCTATGAATATCTGAGATGCCCTGGTTTTCCGCCAAAAGAAACTCGATCACTGCCCGTTGTTTGCAACGCACATCCGTTACAGACGCCATTTTAACAGCTCCGTACAGCGCTGCCACCTGTCGGAAGTCAATGAAACTATACGAGACGAAGCGGGAATGTTTGAAAATATTCCACAAGAAATTTCCGGTTTTTTCAACCAAAATTGGCCGAGAAAAAAAAGTGTTGCATTATTTATTGAACTGCCCTCGTATCATAAAATTACCTACCTATGTCACGAAATTATATAGTTTTTATCGTTTGGAAGATGCCACAATATTTATTCACTACCACTATGTAAATAAGAAATACAGTCTAAAATCATTGTATTACGTCCGATTCCTAAGAGGCAATTTTTATAAAAGATTAATTTCATAAATATCAGAAGTAATTAGTAAAATAACAAATTTGTCACGAATATATCTCCCTTTACCCTACACACAAACGCACTCACGCAAACGCAACTAACACATTCTTGACTGCAGTCTCTGGCTGCTGAGGCCAGTGAGTTGCGTTCCCGTGAGTGTGTTTGTGTGCATGTTGTATCTCCGACGAAGGCCTTGTTGGCCGAAAGCTCATTTTCTGACAGTCTTTCTGTTGTGCCTATCTGCGGCTGAGCCCCTCCGCTACCTGGTGAGTAGCAACTATCCTTTTCATAAAAGAACATAATTCTTTCAAAGAAGTGATGAGTATGCAAAGAAGCATCAATGAAATTACTAATTATGCAGTAGTGTGTGTAACAGGTGACATATTGTGTTTGTGTTACACCTTGACTTAGGAAAGGGGTGACTAAACTACTGGCCGACCAGAGTGGCTGAGCGGTTCTAGGCGCTACAGTCTGGAACCGCGCGACCGCTACGGTCGCAGGTTCGAATCCTGCCTCGAATGCGGGGTCCATGACTAAAGGTCATGCGGTTCCTAGCCTAATCGAAGCCTTTCAGTCCCATGTCCGACCACTTCGCGACACAAAAATCCTAGACGATCACTAGGTACCGATCCCATGACTCCCAACATTAGCGGGTAGTGACGACTGCCAACAGGTTATGGATGTGCATTGTGGGGGCGACACGTCAGCTTTGTTACAGCCATGTTTTATCTATGGCGCCATTCTTCCATCTGACAGGAAACGGTCAGTGGGCAACTAAAAACTAGACAGAAAGCGTGACTTACAGTGGGGAGGGGTCGGCAGAAGCGGATTTTCCTGCGTCTGTGTGTCTGGACCCGTCGGACTTTCCCCTGCGTCAGCTGCTCTGGCGCCGAGGGCAGTGCAGATACTGTTCATCTGAGAACTCGACCCGCACAATGACTATGTGTACATAACAGCTATAATCTGAAAATTACTATGAAGGACGTAGCAAATAGGTATTCAAGTCTTTTCTCGTTCCATTCATCGATGACGAAATAAAAATTATTATTTATGAAAAACATATGTCTGACTCCTTCCGTAACCGAATGGTTTGTGGTTTGTCGCGGATCGGGTGGTACACAGCGTGTTTAACGCAGTTCATATTGCTTATGGAGACATAGAAGATTTTTATGGAACGTTTACCTTTACGGTCATAGAGGTCTTGTGAGAATTGTACCTTTCTATAAGGCAACACCAAGTATACGACCGTGCTTTGAGTGTTTCAAATGAGTTGAAAGACATCTTGACATATAAAACATATGAAAAACTTTTATGAGTTGGACAAATGTCAGTTAAGCCTTGCGAAGGATATTTTTAGAATGGTGTTATCTGTCGCAATTATATTATTCGATGGAATACAGTAGTTCTGTGATTTGTCAGAGAAACTTATGCTGAGGTGACAAAAGTGGTCGTATATCTCCTCTGATTGTTTATAACATGTTCGTACTGGAAAAGAAACCTGGACTGATCACGCAAACTATTGTTTTTTTTGTGAAATACAGGATGAAGAGTTCTGCAGTTTCTCAAGTTACATTTGCACTATATACGGCAGCAATGGTCCACATCGTTCAAATAAACAGTAAATACTTCTTTTTATATTTGTGTATTTTTTGTGATGTAATGAATGTGTTTTACTAACGATTTAGCCGATCTGTAGAACATCACTATTTGATATGTATACATTATCCGATGGAGAACTTAAAACTGAAATTAAAGAAAACTGGCAGCAATTACAGATTTTGTGGATGTTTCTACACAGTAAATTCACAGTAATGTTTATTCATAATACTAATTGTATACCTAGTAACAGTAGGGGCGATTTAAATCTGTTTATAAATCACTTTGATGCTCTACTGGCCTATTGAACGACAAAAAAGAAAAAAAAATAGTAATTGCTTGTGATTTTAATACAGATTTTCTTGAAAACGCTTCCAGTAAGAAGCAGTAGCATTGTTATTCGACTTAATACATACCGTTAACTTTCCAACTAGAATAGCTAAGAACTCAAAGATGGTCAATGATAATATCTTTATAGAAATGTCTTATGAACAAAATCAGATTATAAAACCAATAATAAGTAGCCTCTCAGCTCATGAAATGCAGTTTCTTTCCTAAATATGAATACTGATCAGGATATCAAATCCACTAAATATGTGTTCAAGAGGGTGGTCAATAAGCCAAAAATTGATTGGTTTAGGAAACTGCTCCAAGACATTAATCGGAGTGATGGTACAATGCTCAGAATATGAATGAGAAATACAACACTTCTGTTAACCTTGTTCTTATCTTGTTTGAAAACTGGTTTCCTCGAAAACTAACCCAAATGAGAGCAAAGTATATAAAAAAGAAGTGGATTACTCAAGGAATAAAGGTATCCTGCAAGACAAAAAGGAAACTATATCTATCAGTCAGAAAATGCTGATGTATATGCTATAGGTCATTACAAAAGTACTGCAGAATATTGAAGATAGTAATACGGACGTCAAGGCAAATGCATTATCGGAAAAGGACAGCCACATCAGATAAAAAATTAAAGACAATGTGGGATATAGTGAAGGAAGGGACTGGTAGTGTGAGAGATGAACAGGAGCACCTAATATTAAGAGTGAATGATATAAGGGTAATAGGTGTGTGCAGTGTTGCTGAACTTTTCAATAAGCACTTCATAAATGTTACTGAAAAAAAGGTGGGGTTTCCTGGTGCAGTAGATGCTGCCACGAAATATCTCAGGCCAGTTACTGCAAATAACTACTGTAATATGAAGATGATCCTCACAACACCAGTGAAATTAATGTCCACCATAAAATCCTTAAAATCAAAAATATCTAGTGGCTATGGCAATATATCAACAAAATTGACTAAACAATGTGCCTCTAAGTTTAGTGACTTTTCAGTTGTTTGTGTAACCAATATCTTATCAGTACAACATTTCCTGAATGGATGAAATATGTTGAAGTTAAGCATTTGTATAAGAACCGAGATAACGAAATAATGTCAAATTCGGTCCAATTTTACTTTTTCACACATTTTCAAAAATGTTAAAGAAGATAATATGCAATCGCCTTCTTAACCATCTGACAACAAATAAAGTATTATCCAAGTCGCAATTCAGATTTCTAAAGGGTTTCGACACTAAGAGATATTGAGAATGCTATCTACATATACAGTGAGAATGTACTTAATTCATCAGACAATAAATTACAGGCTACTGGTATATCTTGTAATCTTTCAAAGGAATTTGACTGTGTAAATCACGATATCGTTTTAAGTAAATTAAAATATTACGGTTTATCAAGAAAGGTTGCAAAATGGCTCAAATCCTATGTCTCTAACAGAAAACGAAGGGTGTCAATAGGAACGAGACGATTATTAAGCTGTCATTCATTTTCCAACTGTGAACCAATAACATGCAGTGTCCTGAAGGTTCCACCTTAGGGCCCTTACTTTTTCTTGTGTATATCAATAATCTTTCATCAGTAACATTACCGCATGCCACGTTTGTTTTGTTTGCAGATGACACAAAAATTGCAATAAATAGCAAATCAAGTATACCCTTAGAAAAATTGGCTGATTAAATATTCATGGACGTTAATAAATGGTTCTAGCCACTTCTCTGTCACTAAACCATGAAAAATAACACTATATGCAGTTCAGAACTGGGTTTCCTGCTAGTATACGCTTAAAACGGTGGTTCCCAACCTTTCTTAGTCCATTATCGCTGATTGCAGTCATATATCAGCCAGAACCCCCACCTCACTCGCCTCCTCTCCAAACTCCACCCACCCCACTACAACCTCCTCCCCTCCCCTTCCCGCTCTCTCCACCATCATCAACTGTAGCGCGTAGCGCACAACTAAATTTTAGGATGCAAAAGAATTTTCTTGAACACTTTTATTTTTGAAATGATGAAAGATGTTTGGTTTTTATGGGTGTGTTGTGAAGCTACAAAGTTAATGAGTGACTGAGACTACTAGTACTGATAATGTCTAACAATCTTTTTATATCTGAATTGTTCTCAATCAGTGTATATCATAAATTATGCTCCTAACCCATTCAGTTCCTTTTTTTATTTTTATTGCTATCGTAGTCGAAAAAAATACTTTCATCTCTACAAATCTTGAATACCACATTTCTTTTCCATGAGTTATGTTCTGATTTTGTGTGTGTGTGTGTGTGTGTGTGTGTGTGTGTGTGTGTTTGAGTGATGACAATTTCTGGTGCATTGTCAGTGCAGCCTACAACTCTTCTCTGATAAGGAAGGTAACTATCCACTGTGCCAATCACACTTATTGCAAAACATGCTTCCCCTGCATTACTCCTCTTCCTAGCGGAATTTGTTTCACCTGATTCCTACACCTCGTTTTGAAATCAACGAATTTAAAACCTGTCCACTATACACTCGGTTGGTAAATATCTTGATTGTTGGACACTCTGCTTCTGAACTGGCAGAAATTGGAAGACTTCAGGCAGCCAATTCTTTGTATGTTGTCACTTCCACTACTAGTACTACTACTACTACTACTACTACTACTACTACTACTAATAATAATAATAATAATAATAATAATAATAACGGGAAAAGGTACATAGAAGTACTCAAAGAATGTGTCAAAAGTCGGGCTCCAAATCTCTTTCACAAAAACTGAATTTATGGCCACAAAACACGTCAAAACAGAAAATTTGATCACAGAATACGGCACAATAAACAGAGTCGATCACTTTAAATACTTAGGTGAAATCATCGAACCCACAGAAACAGAAAGATTAGCCCAAAAAGCAAGTAAACCAAAATGTGAAAATCATACGGGAAAATTGCGAACATCTACAACAAAAGGTGCATGAATATCAAAACAAAAATTCGACACTATGCGACTGTCATCAAACCCGAAACACTGTATGCAAGCGAGACCCCAAACCTCAATTATAAAGGGGATCTCGACAACATCAAAAAAGTTGAAAGGAAAATCATTCGCAAAATCCTGGGTCTAAAGATCACAAACAAAGGATATAGGATACATTCAAACAGGACAACAGAAAAATACTCCAACATTGAAACAGACTTCTGAAATCGACGACTGAAGTTATATGGACAAATCGTGGGACTGGATAATAACAGATTAACAAAAAAAATTCTAATGTACTCACATAAACTAAAAACGACAACAGTCTGGGTCAAACCAAGTTCAAAGTAATGTCAAAACTGCCAACATCACATCCGCAGAAAAATCTTCAGACAGAAGATGCACTGCTGGGAAGTTGCAGCAGAAGAAAAACCCAAAAGATCTAAGGGAAAATGGACGGAAGAACGTCGAGCTAAACATAGCGAGAGGATGAAACTATTCTGGAAGGACAAGAAAAATAGCAACTACAGATCGTAGTTCGCATTGTAGATCCTCTATGCGTCTAAACAATTGAAATAAATAAAGAAATAATGATGATATCGTGTACAACACTATCACAGCCTTTGCGTAGTTATTGTTTTATTGTGCTGTCAGTTAGTTCATACCTCTGTTTCCAAGTCAGCAATGAAACAAGCTCTGGTCTATGTCGGGAACTTTCGGAAGAATTTTCATGAGATGTTCGGCTTTTGTTACAGGTACGTCTCACTTTTATCGTCATCGATGTGTGGTACAGAACACCCTGTATGTGTGTAGTGTGTGGACTATGTGAGGAAGATGGTGTTCATACATTCGTTTCGTAAGCTATAACCTACACTGCACAGTGTCACTCATTGAATAATTGAGAAAAAAGAAATTTTTGATAACTTATATAATCAATATTGGAGTCTTAGAAAATTATGTAATAGCAGACCTAATGCGCTTTTAAAAATAATTTAGTTTCATGACTGAACACAGTAAAGCAATTTTGGTTTTTACCCCTCACAAAATTTCAGGTTGAGAACCATTGGCTTAAAATATGGTGACAAGCAGATAGAAGAAGTTGCAGTCAAATTCTTGGGACTACAGCTGTATAATAAATTTAACAGGGAGGAGCAAACCACAGAACTGCTGAAGCGCCTAAACAAATCTCTATTTGCTATGCGAATGATATTAGACAAAGGTGATATAAAAATAAAAAAATGCTGTGCTTGCTTTCTTTCCATTATGTCATATGAAATTATTTTCTGGGGTAACTCATCAAGCCAAGCTAAAGTTTTCTGAGCCCACAAATGTGCAATGCGGATTATTTGTGGTGTGAACTCATGAACGTTCTAGAGAGGGCTGTTAAAGGAACCGGGGATACTAACTACTGCTTTTCAATACATTTATACGTTGATGAAATTTGTCATTAAAAATATATCTTTTTTAAAAACCAACAACTCAGCTCATGGAATCATTACTAGAAATAAGAATAATTTCATAAAGATTTAAGTCACTTACTTTGGTTCAGAAAGGTGTCCACTATTCAGTAATACACATTTTCAATAATATGCCAGCAGCCATAAAAAGTTTAACTAATAATAAAGTTGAGTTTGAAAAAGGGTCTAAATAATTTATTGGTGGCCAACTCCTTCTGCTCCACTGATGACTTTCTTAGCAGAACCAATTAATGCGTGTACATAATTAATAATACCACGTAATGTGAATACTACAAACAATCTGACTTCTGTACAAATTTTGTGCAGTAATGCGATCATCGTAAATAAATGCTATAAATATTTTTAATTTAATTTTTGTTATTTGATAATGCGTGTCTACAATAGCCTAAGAATCATCGTGTGCACCTAAGTTAATTGAACATTTAATATTTGGTGACAAGTTTTATATCCTTTTAAATGTAAATATGTTTAAGATTTTTTTTAATTTTTTAAAGACTGATTCCTCATCAACAAGCGCCATTTCACTTGGGATCTGTGGAAGATACATTAGCATATCTGTTCTTATTTTGTAAATATTTGTTGTGTATTCTTGTTTTCTGATATGTTCCACATCCCAGAGGATCTTCTTAATATGGATTAACTGGAACGAAAAGTACATCTAATCGAAGCTATAGGACTTCTTTGAGAGTAGACAGATAGTTCTTTTCGATACATTATTAAAGGTTTACATTCTTGAAAAAAAGTCACAGGTAGATGACAGATCTGAAGAATAAGAAAAATCACCTACTGATGTAAAGAAGGGATAGGACACCGGTGAAGTTCTAGTTGTTTTGAGGTATGAACTTGGACACTGAACACCGAACCAAGTATTGAAGAACTTTGCCGTAGCGCAACTGAACCTACCCATCATGTTTCTGGTATTTAGACTGATGATTAAATATCATCCCATGCACCATACATTCTGGCTCTCGACTAAACATCCAATTGTTATTGCCTCAGAATAGTAATTCAGTACACATTTTCTCTTTATGTCATTCTGGGATTCGTGTTGTTGAACTCCAAAGTGCTCTGCTGTTAAAATTCAAAGTGTTATCTGTAGAACAAGTTTTAGCTTAACCAGTAATCTTTTCTTTTTTCACCTCCGTCGCAAACAGATAACGTGTGTGTCTGTGTATCTGTGTGTAGCACCAAAACGAAAGGTTCGATTGTAATATTTTTTTTTTATTTGAAAACTGGTTTAATCGGGATGATCCGTAGCTATGTTTCATGAGAGTCTGTTCAGCCGTTTAAATTTCTTCAGCTAAATTAAGTAACTTAACACGTTACGTAGCATCAGACTGTGAAGTTCAGAAAGATCTAAATTAAACCCAGGAGCAGACACACACACACACACACACACACATATATATATATATATATATATATATATATATATATATATATCACGGTTGAGCAACAAAGATGATTTTTGTCTTTTGAAGTCTGTTTTTTTGTCTGTGACACCGCAGCTCCCAAACTAAAGGTCCGATTTCAATACAGTTTTCTTTTATTTGAAAATTGTTTAATCTGGGTGGTTCTTAGTTATGTTCCATGGAAGTCTGTTCAGTCGTTTAAAGCTCGTCAATAAAATTAAGTAAAAATGCTTTGCCTCAGCGCGCTCTAGGTAATACATAAGAGTTACATCAAATTACACAGTACCAGACTGTAGAGCGCATAAGATCTAGATAAAACTCCGCTAGGAGATATGTTTATCCTTAACGGTTGACCAATAATGGCTTTACAATGCGCCTATTTCAGCACCTACAAGGGTGATTGCGACTCGACTAAGGTCTACAATTCAGTACTAAATATAATGATTTTGCCCTAATAGTGTAGGCAACCTATTGCAAGAGGGCGCAGCGGAAGCCCACTTCCTCCCGAGTTGATTTAGAATTATCGCCACTGTCTATCGCTTTTTTTTTTTTTTTTTTTTTTTTTTTTTTCTTTTTTTTTTTTTTTTTTTTTTTTTTTTCCGTCTGAAGCTCCCTCTAGTGTCATAGAAGTCATTCCCTGATGTTTTAACAGGTGTTCTATCATTCTGTTTCTTCTCCTTATCAGTGTTTTCCACTTATTCCTCCCCTCTCCGATTCTGCGCTGAACCTCCTCATTCCTTTTCATAGCCGTCCACCTAATTTTGAACATCCTCCTGCAAATGCTTCAATTCTCTTCTGTCCCGGTTTTCCCACAGTCCACGTTTTACTAACGTACAATGCTGTGCTCCAAACATACGTTCTCAGAGATATCTTCCTCACATTAAGGCCTGTGTTTGATATTAGTAGACTTCTCTTGGCCAGGAACGCCCTTTTTGCTAGTGCTAGTCTGCTTCTGATGTCCTTGTTCCGTCCGTCATTGGTTATTTTGCCGCCTTTGTGGCAGAAGTCCTCAACTTCATCTACTTCGTGACCATCAATCATGACGTTAAGTGTCTCGCTGTTCTCATTTCTGCTACTTCTCATTACTTCCGTCTTCCTTTGATTTACTCTACTCTCAATCCATATTCTGTAGTCATTAGACTTTTCATTCCATTCCACAGGTCGTGTAATTCTTCTTCACTTTCACTGATGATAGCAATGTCATCAAAGAATCTTATCATTGATATATTTTCACCTTGAATTTTAATCACACTCCTGAACCTCCCTTTTATTTCTATCATTGCTTTTTTAGTGTATACATTGAACAGTAGGGGCAAAAGACTACATCCCTGTCTTACATCCTTTTTAATACGAGCATTTCGTTCTTGGTCGTCCACTCTTATCGTTCCCTCCCAGCTCTTGTAAATATTGTATATTACCCGTCTCTCGCTATACCTTATCCTATTTTTCTCAGAGTTTCGAATATGTTGCACCATTTTAGACTGTCGAATGCCTTTTCCAGGTCGACAAATCTTATGAACGTATCTTGATTTTTCTTTAGTCTTGCTTCTATCATCAACAGCAACGTCAGAATTGCCTCTCTTGTGTCTTTACCTTTCCTAAAGCTAAACTTATCGCCATCCAACGCATCCGCAATATTCTTTTCCATTCTTCTGTATATTGTTCTTCTCAGCAAGTTGGATGCATGAACTGTTAAGCTGGTTGTGCTATAATTCCCTCACTTGTCACCTCTTGCAGTCTTCGGAATCGTGTGGATGATACTTCTCCGAAAGTCGGATGGTATGTCGCCAAACACATACGTTCTACACACCAAAGTGAACAGTCGCTTTGTTGCCACTTCTCCTAATGATTTTAGAAATTCTGATGAAATGTTATCTCTCACTTCTGGCTTATTTGATCTTAAGCACTTCAAAGCTCTTAAATTCTGATCCTAGTACTGGATCCCGTATCTCTTCTAAATCGACTTCTTTTTCTTCTCATATCTCATCAGACAAATCTTCCCCCTCATAGAGGCCTTCACTGTATTCTTTCCATCTTCCCGCTCTCTCCTCTGCATTTAACAGTGGAATTCCCGTTGCACTCTTAATATTAACACCTTTGTTTTTAATTTCACCGAAGGATGTTTTGACTTTCCTATACGCTGAGTCAGTTCTCCCGACAATCATTTCTTTATGGATTTCTTCACATTTTTCATGCGGCCATATTGTCTTAGCTTCCCTGCACTTCCTATTTATTTCATTCTTTAGTGACTTGTATTTCTCTATCCCTGAACATTTTTGTACTTCTTTCTTTCATCGATCAACTGAAGTATTTCTTCTGTTACCGATGATTTCTTCACAGTTACCTTCTTTGTATCTACGTTTTTCTTTCCTACTTTTGTGATTGCCCTTTTTGGAGGTGTCCATTCCTCTTCAACTGTACCGCCTACTAGCAAGGGAATCTCCCCATCGCACCCCCCTCAGATTTAGTTATAAGTTGGCACATTGGATAGGCTTTGAAAAACTGAACACAGATCAATCGAGAAAACAGGAAGAAGTTGTGTGGAACTATGAAAAAATAAGCAAAATATACAAACTGAGTAGTCCATGTGCAAGATAGGCAACATCAAGGAGAGTGTGAACACAGGAGCGCCGTGGTCCCGTGGTTAGCGTGAGCAGCTGAGGAATGAGAGGTCCTTGGTTCAAGTCTTCCCTCGAGTGAAAAGTTTACATTTTTTATTTTCGCAAAGTTATGATCTGTCCGTTCGTTCATTGACATCTCTGTTCACTATAATAAGTTTAGTGTCTGTGTTTTGGGACCGCAACGCAAAACCGTGCGATTAGTAGACGAAAGGACGTGCCTCTCCAATGGGAACCGAAAACATTTGATCCGTAGGTCATAGTCAACCGATTCCTCCACAGGAAAACACGTCTGATATATTCTATACGACACTGGTGACGGCATGTGCGTCACATGACAGGAATATGTTGTCGACCCACCTAACGTGCACACTTGGCGAATGGGTAAAAAGATCCTTCTACCTTGCCCGATTTAGGTTTTCTTGTGGTTGTGATAATCACTACCAAAAAGTGATGAAAACATAAGAGTTTGTCACATAAACTGAAAATAAAAAATTAAACTTTTCACTCGAGGCAAGACTTGAACCATGTACCTCTCCTTCCGCAGCTGCTCACGCTAACCACGGGACCACGGCGCTGCTGAGCTCACTTCGTCCTTGATGTTGCCTATGATACACATGGACTACTCAGTTTGTATATTTTGCTTATTTTTTCATGGTTCCACACAAATTCTTCCTGTTTTCTCGATTGATCTGTGTTCAGTTTTTCAAGGCCTATCCACTGTGCCAACTTATAACTAAATCTGAGGGGGGTGCGATGGGGAGGCTCCCTTGTAAGCTATTCCTTATTGCTGTATCTATAGCCTTAGAGAACAGCAAGCTTATCTCGTTATTCCTTACTACTTCCGTATCCCACTTCGTTGCGTATTGATTCTTCCTGACTGATCTCCTAAACTTCAGGGTACTCCACAACTGCATTGTGATTTGCGTGTATACCTGTTCCTGGGTACGCCTTACAATCCAATATCTGATTGCGGAATCTCTGTCTGTGATGTAATCAAACTGAAATCGTCCCGTATCACCTGGCCTTTTCCAAGCATACCTCTTGCTCTTCTGATTCTTGAACAGAGTATTCGCTATTGATTGCTGAAATTCGTTACAGAACTCAATTAGTCTTTCTCCTTTCTCATTTCTTGTCCCAAGCCCATATTCTCCTGTAACCTTTTCCCTACTTCTTCCCCTACAACGGCATTCCAGCCCCCATGACTATTAGGTTTTCATCTCCCTTTACGAAGTGTATTACACTTTCAATATCATCATATACTTTATCTCTTCATGTCCAGCTTACGACGTCGGCGTATATACCTGCACTGTCGATGTCGATGTTGGTTTGCTGTCGATTCTGATAGGTTTGTTCTTATCACTGAACTGTTCACAGTAACACACTCTCCATCCTACCTTCCTATTCATAACGAATCCTACTCCT
Source organism: Schistocerca americana (assembly GCF_021461395.2). Classification (NCBI taxonomy): domain Eukaryota; kingdom Metazoa; phylum Arthropoda; class Insecta; order Orthoptera; family Acrididae; genus Schistocerca; species Schistocerca americana. The sequence continues at coordinate 899,674,034 of NC_060120.1, read as the reverse complement.
GTTATACCATTTTCCGCTGCTTTTGATATTAACCTATACTCATCCGACCCGAAATCCTTGTCTTCTTTTCATTTCACTTCGCTCACCCCTACTTTATCTGAATTGAGCCTTTGCATTTCCCTTTTCAGATTTTCTAGCTTCCCTACCAAGTTCAGGCTTCTGACATTTCACGTACCGACTCGAAGAACATTATCTTTTGTTGGTTACTTACGCATTTTTTTGCTCACCTCCCCCTTGGCAGTCCCCTCCCTGAGATCTCAATGGGGGACTACTCCGAAATCTTTTGCCAATGGAGAGGTCATCATGACACTTTTTCAGTTGCAAGCAACATGTCCTGTGGATACATGTTATGTGCCTTTAACAAAGTGGTTTCCTTTGTCTTCTGCATCTCCATGCCGCTGATTATTGCTGATTCTTCCGCCTTTAGGGGTAGTTTCCCTCCCAGGACAAAAGAGAGCACTGAACCTCTGTCCGATCCTCCGCCCTCGTTGACAAGGCCATTGGCAGAATGAGGAGTGACTTCTTATGCCGGAAGTCTTCAGCCTCCAATGCTGATTATTATTAATCCAAATTTAAGTTGCTATTTGCGAACCTGGGACCGAGGATGTCTGAGCGTTGTCGGTCACTACCCGTAGATCACGGGTCAAGCATATTGCTTATGTTAGCTAAATTAGCTAAATATATAGTAAAACATATTCAATGAATATGTGTGTGAATTAAAAAAAATGAAACACTAAATCACGTAAGTGAGAAAGATCTCTCGTCGCAATTTCATGTTTCGTCCCAGAGATTATTTGTGCGAATGTGTAAATAAAGTGACGATCGTACTGTGTGTACTAGCAAAATATTAAGTTTAGAAGGCATGAAATAAAACTTAAATTAAAGATTTAAAAAATCTACAACTTAAAAAATCGGTAAAAAGTAATAACAGTAATATGTATCGCCCGTTTAGGCTAAATACAAGTAGTAATACATTGATCCAAGCGTCATCAGTCGGGTTTTTTTTTTTTTTTTTTTTGGTCATCAGTCTACTGACTGGTTTGATGCGGCCCGCCACGAATTCCTTTCCTGTGCTAACCTCTTCATCTCAGAGTAGCACTTGCAACCTACGTCCTCAATTATTTGCTTGACGTATTCCAATCTCTGTCTTCCTCTACAGTTTTTGCCCTCTACAGCTCCCTCTAGTACCATGGAAGTCATTCCCTTATGTCTTAGCAGATGTCCTATCATCCTGTCCCTTCTCCTTATCAGTGTTTTCCGCATATTCCTTTCCTCTCCGATTCTGCGTAGAACCTCCTCATTCCTTACCTTATCAGTCCATCTAATTTTCAACATTCGTCTATAGCACCACATCTCAAATGCTTCGATTCCCTTCTGTTCCGGTTTTCCCACAGTCCATGTTTCACTACCATACAATGCTGTACTCCAGACGTACATCCTCAGAAATTTCTTCCTCAAATTAAGGCCGGTATTTGATATTAGTAGACTTCTCTTGGCCAGAAATGCCTTTTTTGCCATAGCGAGTCTGCTTTTGATGTCCTCCTTGCTCTGTCCGTCACTTGTTATTTTACTGCCTAGGTAGCAGAATTCCTTAACTTCATTGACTTCGTGACCATCAATCCTGATGTTAAGTTTCTCGCTGTTCTCGTTTCTACTACTTCTCATTACCTTCGTCTTTCTCCGATTTACTCTCAAACATACTGTGTACTCATTAGACTGTTCATTCCGTTCAGCAGATCATTTAATTCTTCTTCACTTTCACTCAGGATAGCAATGTCATCAGCGAATCGTATCACTGATATCCTTTCACCTTGTATTTTAATTCCACTCCTGAACCTTTCTTTTATTTCCATCATTGCTTCCTCGATGTACAGATTGAAGAGTAGGGGCGAAAGGCTACAGCCTTGTCTTACACCCTTCTTAATACGGGCACTTCGTTCTTGATCGTCCACTCTTATTATTCCCTCTTGGTTGTTGTACATATTGTATATGACCCGTCTCTCCCTATGGCTTACCCCTACTTTTTTCAGAATCTCGAACAGCTTGCACCATTTTATATTGTCGAACGCTTTTTCCAGGTCGACAAATCCTATGAAAGTGTCTTGATTTTTCTTTAGCCTTGCTTCCATTATTAGCCGTAACGTCAGAATTGCCTCTCTCGTCCCTTTACTTTTCCTAAAGCCAAACTGATCGTCATCTAGCGCATTCTCAATTTTCTTTTCCATTCTTCTGTATATTATTCTTGTAAGCAGCTTCGATCATGAGCTGTTAAGCTGACTGTGCGATAATTCTCGCACTTGTCAGCTCTTGCCGTCTTCGGAATTGTGTGGATGATGCTTTTCCGAAAGTCAGATGGTATATCGCCAGACTCATATATTCTACACACCAACGTGAATAGGCGTTCTGTTGCCACTTCCCCCAATGATTTTAGAAATTCTGATGGAATGTTATCTATCCCTTCTGCCTTATTTGACCGTAAGTTCTCCAAAGCTCTTTTAAATTCCGATTCTAATACTGGATCCCCTATCTCTTCTAAATCGACTCCTGTTTCTTCCTCTATCACATCAGACAAATCTTCACCCTCATAGAGGCTTTCAATGTATTCTTTCCACCTATCTGCTCTCTCCTCTGCATTTAACAGTGGAATTCCCGTTGCACTCTTAATGTTACCACCGTTGCTTTTAATGTCACCAAAGGTTGTTTTGACTTTTCTGTATGCTGAGTCTGTCTTCCGACAACCATATCTTTTTCGATGTCTTCACATTTTTCCTTCAGCCATTTCGTCTTAGCTTCCCTGCACTTCCTATTTATTTCATTCCTCAGCGACTTGTATTTCTGTATTCCTGATTTTCCCGGAACATGTTTGTACTTCCTCCTTTCATCAATCAACTGAAGTATTTCTTCTGTTACCCGTGGTTTCTTCGCAGCTACCTTCTTTGTACCTATGTTTTCCTTCCCAACTTTTGTGATGGCCCTTTTTAGAGATGTCAATTCCTCTTCAACTGTATTGCCTACTGCGCTATTCCTTATTGCTGTATCTATAGCGTTAGAGAACTTCAAACGTATCTGGTCATTCGTTAGTACTTCCGTATCCCACTTCTTTGCGTAATGATTCTTCCTGACTAATGTCTTGAACTTCAGCCTACTCTTCATCACTACTATATTGTGATCTGAGTCTATATCTGCTCCTGGGTACGCCTTACAATCCAGTATCTGATTTCGGAATCTCTGTCTGACCATGATGTAATCTAATTGAAATCCTCCCGTATCTCCTGGCCTTTTCCAAGTATACCTCCTCCTCTTGTGATTCTTGAACAGGGTATTCACTATTACTAGCTGAAACTTGTTACAGAACTCAATTAGTCTTTCTCCTCTTTCATTCCTTGTCCCAAGCCCATATTCTCCTGTAACCTTTTCTTCTACTCCTTCCCCAACAACTGCATTCCAGTCGCCCATGACTATTAGATTTTCGTCCCCCTTTACATACTGCATTACCCTTTCAATATCCTCATACACTATCTCTATCTGTTCATCTTCAGCTTGCGACGTCGGCATGTATACCTGAAGTATCGTTGTCGGTGTTGGTCTGCTGTCGATTCTGATTAGAACAACCCGGTCACTGAACTGTTCACAGTAACACACCCTCTGCCCTATCTTCCTATTCATAACGAATCCTACACCTGTTATACCATTTTCTGCTGCTGTTGATATTACCCGATACTCATCTGACCAGAAATCCTTGTCTTCCTTCCACTTCACTTCACTGACCCCTACTATATCTAGATTGAGCCTTTGCATTTCCCTTTTCAGATTTTCTAGTGTCCCTACCACGTTCAAGCTTCTGACATTCCACGCCCCGACTCGTAGAACGTTATCCTTTCGTTGATTATTCAATCTTTTTCTCATGGTAACCTCCCCCTTGGCAGTCCCCTCCCGGAGATCCGATGGGGGACTATTCCGGAATCTTTTGCCAATGGAGAGATCATCATGACACTTCTTCAAATACAGGCCACATGTCCTGTGGATACACGTTACGTGTCTTTAATGCAGTGGTTTCCATTGCCTTCTGCATCCTCATGTCGTTGATCATTGCTGATTCTTCCGCCTTTAGGGTCAATTTCCCACCCCTAGGACAAGAAAGTGCCCTGAACCTCTATTCGCTCCTCCGCCCTCTTTGACAAGCCCGTTGGCAGAATGAGGCTGACTTCTTATGCCGGAAGTCTTCGGCCGCCAATGCTGATTATTTATCAAAATTTAGGCAGCGGCGGGGATCGAATCCGGGACCGAAGACGTTTTTGATTATGAATCAAAGACGCTACCCTTTTTTTCTTTTTTTTTTTAGTCTCCTCATTTTGTTCGCTTTTGTTCGTTGAATCTGCTCGGGGGTGGACGTCGTAAGACACCCGTTTCAGTTCGTCGTCGATCGATTAACTCAGTTTTTTATTACAGAGGGCAGCTAACCCTCTGACCGAACACGCTGAGCTACCCTGCCGGCTACCCCTAGACCACGGTCTGGTACTGCTACGTAAATAAAATAAAAACAGAACCCAACTAAAAGTGGTTAAGTATGAGATTTGAATACAAGTCAGTTGGCTAAGCACCGTAGGTAAGTATCAAAACAACAACATGCAATCGTTGTGTCTGAGTCTTAATTAATTTACTCCGAAAAATTCGCAATATAGAACGACCGTCAACTACGCCTGCCCTCCCCCGACTGCCCATTCGGGTCACCGCAGTTGGTCACAACCCTCGCGCCGCGCGACTCGCGCTCGCAGTTTAATGCACCTTTGATTAGTATGCTATCATCAAACCACTGCAGGACATCGGCCTCGTGAGACAGATTAATGCATGAAACTTAGTTTGTATGTAATTACTTAAAAGTATGATATAAAACAAATAGGTAACTCTACAATTGAACAATGTTACGATAATTATAGATGCATTAGTTTTCATGTCTTGTATAATATGAAATGATAACTTTGAGGTGTGGATGTGTGACGCGCAGACCTGAAATAGATGACGCCAAACAGAATAGACTTATACCCAGCAATAATCAGAGTATACTGTTTTAGAAAGGATACCTGTTGTCACCTTATTTATTTTATTTACTTAGCGGTTTCCCGATGCGACTACTCTTGGATCAAAATATTACTAGTTATATTACACTTAAAGAGGCAATACATGTTATTTTTTTTACGCTTTAGAGGCTTTGTGTTGGGCATTGTTTTAAATTTTCAATTTAAGTTTTACTAGTGCTGCATCGTGAACAGAATACGAAAGATACTAAATCGTGGTGAAGGATGCTTTAATGTATCGAAATTACTATTGTGAAATAATTTATTTCTAGTCAGTCGCGAATATGATGTCTTTTACAAAGTTTACACGACCGTGAACCTCGAGTATGAGAAGTTAATAAATTGAAGGAGATTCGGTGAAAGTACAAAAAACCGCATGAATATCGGACTCCCCTCGTGAACTGAAAGAAGTATTTTGTGTAGTAAATATTTGAAATGATCGGTCGCTAGAATATGGAGCCAACAACTGGATCCGAAAGTAAAGGGAGTTTACTGTTTGTCGATGTAAGGAGCTGTGTTTTACGAGAATTACTAGTTTTATTTTAAAATAGCAGTGGCATCTTATACTGGAACAGGTCGCAGTCGCCAGATACATAAAGAAAATCTGTATCCCTAGTTCCGAAAAACCGTAGTTGCATACCGCGTGTTACACGCTGTGAAGTCAAAGCTATTACAAAGATGTGAAAGAGCGTGCCGATGTCGACGTAACAGAAATCGTCACACTAACACGATCTCTATAGCTTCCGTAATCTTACAAGAAAATCTTGACAGCAACTGTCACAATATAGGTCATCCCCTTGTCGGCTAATGTCGTGAAATGGATATTTTGTGTACACTTACTTGACTATGAGACACCAAGCTACGCAGCTATCTGTAAATTAAAGTCGTATTCAGCCCCACGTTAAATGCAGTGAGGTCCGATTTGAAATTGTTTTCCTCTATCACAGAAAATTCCGGAATATTACTCTCAAAACTGTAATTGTTCCGATTAAAAGACTATAACTGGTATTTCAAAACGTCGTCTAGTTGAAAGGATGTGACATAACATTCACGTTCAAACTGTCATTCCTATTTAGCACAGCCTCTTTAAGCCTACCGTTCTTTCACTCCAAAACCTGTTCACGAAATAGCCTGTCTATTATTTCTACACTATTTTACCGCATAAATTGCCTCCTCTCGGCTCCTCAAATAATTAATAAATCATTGCTTTCTTCCTCTTTCCATAGCATAAAAATCCAGTCTGCGTTATATGCAAAGTAAATAAATGAATAACATTGTTCCTCTGCTGAATGACAATTACCTCTTACCCTCTTAACAACACCTGCAAACAGGTCACCCCCCCCCCCCCCCACTATAATACACGCCCTCATCGACACAAAATGTAGAAACCGCACCTTCGCACAAATAGGGTTATTCGCTTACATATTAATGTTGTCATCCGTCCACAAAAATATTTTACCTCTTCTTTTCCTCGCATGTCATTTCATTGCATGAACAATCTAAGCTTCACTAAAAAATCCTCCTCTTCCATGTCTTATGGTTTACTCATTTAAATAAAGTTCTTCAGCGTTGTATCTATTTGTCAATTTATTCAGCATATTTCATTTGTAATGTGCATGGCACATAATAATGCATTGAAAAATAATAATGTTTGCACATCAGAGGTACATATCATATTCCTATGTCCCTTATCTTACTTTACAGTGAAATGTGTCTTCCTTTTTTAAGGAAATACACGTCTCTCTTCTCAACTTTGTACTCAGTTCCTAGCCTTTTAATGCAATGTATAATTTTGCTCCATTTTTCCATAACCAATCCATTCCCAATATAATTCTTACTCATGTCAGCAGCAAACAGCACTGAATGCGTAAACCACATATTTCAAATAGAAAATTCCACTAATAATTCCTTCTTTACTTTAACTTTCTTCTTTCCAGCAATAATTTTAGTGTAAACTTCTACTACTGGGAGCACTGACTCTTCTAAGTCTGCATTTCTCGTAGCTTTTGCCGAATAACACTAACACCACGTCCCAAAACGAAAATTGAGACAAATTTCATCCCAGTAATTTCTACCACAACAGCCGGCTGGTTGGTCTCATCTGTCCATAATTTTTCCTCAGAGTTCAACTCTTCCTCTCCCATAAACGCCTTCTGTTGCAAAATCTCTTCTGTTTTAGCAATTGATTGATACAAAATTAATTTATGGTGATGGTATACCTTTCTGCAAACCCTGTATGTTCTGTGAAGCTACCACTTTCTCAGAAATTGGATCATTCAGCAAAAATGCACTTGAGTGATTCACCTCTGTGACTACATAAAGCCTTTCATACAAATGAAAAAAACTTCTTTATTCGTTTGGCGGATTTATCGCTCTGTTTGTGTGATCTCTCGTAAACTCTGTCCCCGGCTTTGAAGCTTCGTGCATCTGTCACCTCATTTCAATCACAATGATAAGACTCTGCGCTATATTTGAAATCGTTCTTAACAGTCTAGGTGATCACACTCATGTGGACTTTCTCTGACTTAGCCAACAAATTTTGTTTGGAATCGGATGTCCTCGTTTATCTTCTCCAGTGATTCCTTTAGGTGCTACTCTTGTATTATCATGAGGTAAATCATTTGAAACCACTTCAGATACCATGATTACCCATTATAGCTCTTATCACAATAGGTTTGAAATGACATAATTAGTTCTCACATTACACATACAGGTGGATTGCCATCCAGGTGAATTTTTGAAATTAATACTTGTTTTATCTCCCTTTCCCAAAAGAATTCCTGAAATATTTGAGATGTAAGGTGTGCACCATTGTCCAACAATAATTTCTCTGACTTCCCCACTCTGTCAAAATTTTCACCTCTCAAGATACGCTTTTTTGTTTTTCCTGTAGCTCCCACTGTCAGGTATACTTTTGTAAGTTTCGAGCAAACTTCTGACACTACCATGATATACTGTAATCCTCCTCTTGCCCATGATAATGGTCCATACAAATCAATCAGTACTAAATTCCAAAACTTTTTCGGTATAATCCAGTAATGTGGATACTGAATTTTGTTTGTCTGCTACTTTACTTTGCAGCTTGTCTAGCATATCCAGATAACCCTTTGTATATTCCTCCTCATCCCTTTAAAGTAATAATATTGTTTTTGAAATTGTTGAAACATTTATATGGTCCAATATAGCCATAGCCAATGTGAAAATATTTGATTAGAGAAATTGTGCATTTAGCTGGGATACATTTCTCCCACTTATAGATCCCATACCCTTGACTTCTGAACAATATTCCTTTTAAATCCTTTCCTCATAACTGAGTCTTCCTCTACTTCTGCCTTCTTAATACTTTCTCAGTCCAGAGGTCTTCCTTATGCTTCTTCTTGGTTATTCTTGTATGCTCTTTATCAATAAAATCTTCTCAGTTTTCAAGCCAAGTCAGTTAATATGAAATCCTCGAACTTTCGAGGGATACTTTTGAGGAATATCTCTGCCATAATCATCAGGAGTAAAAGCCACTGACTGCCAGGGCTGCTACAGTTTTCCGCTTATGCAGGGACAATTGCAGCTACTGGCACTAAGCAGAGACGGTTGAAACGGTGTGTGTGCAGAAGATGAGTTAGGCAGACCATAGCAGCTCTAGCCCGCAGCGGGACCAGATGATGTCAAGTGCCGCAAGGGGCTGACATATCGTCTGAAACTGTCACTCCTGCCCCCTACAAGAGTCAAACGTCCGTCTTTGTTTTCAAAAATGGCTCTGAGCACTATGGGACTTAACTTCTGAGGTCATCAGTCCCCTAGAACTTAGAACTACTTAAACCTAACTAACCTAAGGACATCACACACATCCATGCCCGAGGCAGGATTCGAACCTGCGACCGTAGCGGTCGCGCGGTTCCAGACTGTAGCGCCTAGAACCGCTCGGCCAGCCCGGCCGGCCGTCGTCTTTGTTTTCCTTCGATATTCAAAGCCACCCACCCCCGTGCACTACTAAGTGGGTACCCCTACTCTCTGTTAAAAATGGTTGCTGTTTGTTCTAATCTCAGCCACCTTCTTTATAACAGAATTCCAGTATGCTGAAAACCGACAAGATTGTATTCAGAGATGCTGCCACGAAAAACCCCGAGACATAGTTCTTTATCTATTCTTTGGTACATGCACATTTCAGGAACTATACATGTATCTTATAATCCATGTCCCCAATGTAATATTCTCTCGCATAACAACTGGAAGACAAGACATTGCATCTGCTACATGATTCTCATTATCATTTTAGTGGGAAATTTTGTTATTATACTCTAGCAAATGTAATGCCCATTGAATCAGATGGCTTTTCAACAATAAACTTTGCATAAAAAAAGCAATGACTCATTGACTGCTATGAATGACTACTTTTTGTCTGGCTAATAAGTATTGATACTTCTTACAAATCCATACTACTGCTAACATTTATTTCTCTGTGATTGTATATCACCACTCATAAGAAGCATATATTCTCTTAGCAGAGGCTGTAGCCCTTCGTATTATTTGATTTTCGCTCCTCAACTTGAACTCTATTTCACGTTCTTCTCTCCAAATACAAGATTCTCTTTTCTTCAACAGTTTCGTTCAAAAATGTTCAAATGTGTGTGAAATCTTATGGGACTTAACTGCTAAGGTCACGCTTACACACTACTTAACGTAAATTATCCTAAGGACAAACACACACACTCATGCCCGAGGGAGGACTCAAACCTCCGCTGGGACCAGCGGCACAGTCCATGACTGCAGCGCCTTAGACCGCTCGGCTAATCCCACACGGCAGCAGTTTCGTCATATGATCACAATTCATAACCTATTCTGGAAAAATCTTCTAATAACCTGATTGACCTCATAAAAGCCATCAATTGTTTTCTTATATTGAGGTGAGGACACATCATAGTTGTCTGCACTATTTTGGGGTTAGGTTGAACTCCATGACAATTTATCACATGTTCTAAGAAATTCAATCTTCCACAGTAAAAATTTGATGTTACCAACTTAACAGCTATGTGCTTTTCTGTCAGCTGCTTACGCACTAAATCTAAAATACTGATGTGTTCTTCACATGTTTTAGTTGCTATTAATAACTCACCTGTACATTAAGTTATTCTTTCTAGAACATCCTCTCCAAGTGCTTTTTCAGATCTTATATGAACTCTGCGGCTGATGTATTTAAGCCAAAAGGCACTTCAAATTAGTAAGTTTTTCCTTCACATAATAAGGCAATGTATTTCTTGGATTTAACTGCTGAATGTACTTGCCAGTAATCTGAAACTAAGTCCATAATACTGAAGAATCTCAGTCCTGAAAATTTTGTTAAAAAATTCTCACCATTTGATGGTTGATCTGTGTCATATGTGCTCGTTTAATGTCCTTGCATCTAGTACTAATCGAAAATCATCATCTGTTTTTCCAGTTGAATAAAAGGGTTGTTAAAGGCGCTGCCTCACTTTTCAATAATCCCTGCACTAGCATGTTATTTATTTCTGCTTTTACTTGCTGTCTAATATTCTAAAGTGCTGGATGTGGAGATTTATAAAACATTGTATTCTTTTTAATTTTTATTTTGTATTTATAGTCTTGGATAGTTCCACAACTTTCTGGAAAATCTTGCTTATATTGCTTTAACAATTTTACTAATTCTTGTTTCTTTTCTGTTTCTAAGTTTTCACATTCCTTAATCTTTGCTGACAACTCTTTGACTATGGTTACATTGTTTACAAGCGATTCTTCCCTCCTATTTACTGCATCATTTTTCTGGTCAGGCGCTGCTGCAGTGAGTTGCCACGTATGTTTTTCCTGACTGCTGCTTTTCTGTTGCCAGTTGATCAGCCAAAAATTTCTCTTCCCTTCTCTCTCCCTCATAAAACACTCATTTTCCAATTTTCCATTTCATAATAAAAACATTGACAAGGTTTTTTCTGAGCAAGTCCATTCCCAGAAAAATTTTCACTTCTGGTCCCACTACTACATTCATTGTTCGTTGGAAATTCACTCCTTCTATTCAAAATGTTGTTAGCTCGTTAATTTGGTTATCTACTTTGAACTCAAGTCATCCCACGCAAAATCACACCTTTTAGGGGGGACTTTAACTGCCTCCCTGTGTTTCTTAATCACTTACCAACATGTTGTGTCAAGAAAACGTACATTACTTCCAGTGTCGATCATTGACATCTTCTCTGTGACACTGACACGCTCACACAGCAATGGTTCTGATAAGTCCAACTACTACTTTAACTGCCCATCTCATAATAATTCGTGCAATCTGACTTTTGTGAAGTGCGGTAAATAAATGTTAAAATGATGTTTCTGTTTGATGATGCATGACTGCAATATGCTAAGAATTATCATAAGCGCCTCAGCAAGTTGGACATTTACGTATTTCCTGACCCATTTGGTATAAACTATAAGATGAAAATATGTTTAAAATTTTTTGACTTGTCGCACTTTCTGGGATCTGTGGAAGGTACATTAGCATATTTTTCCTTTGTAAATATTTTTTGTATATTGCTATTTTCTGATATGTTCTCGAGGATCTGTTTACTATGGATCCATTGGAACGAAAGGTACATGTAATTTAAACTGAAACCAGAAAGTAAATACAACTAGTATATCAATCTGACATCAGTCACTAACTCCTAAAACGACAATATCTTTCCTTGCTGCACAAATTAAACTGTAACAGGGGTTTACCATGTGTCTATAGACAAAAAATACCTGACGAATATTGCTGAGACTATATTCAGTTTTAAATGCCAGATGATTGTAGGATACCTGGAAGAACACAGTCATCCCATACTATGTATCTGTTCATATATATTTCATATATGATCCCAGGTACATCAGGTGCAAAGAAGAAATGCAACTCCATGCGCTAGAAGAGAAGAAATAAACTGCGTTCAAAAACTATTTCGTGGAGAACTATCAAACGTTTGAGGTACGATAAGTTTTGGCAACTTCATGCCAAATCAAATTCTTACGATTCAACAAGTTCTCATACTCCCGAAATCAGTTTATAAAAATGGCGGTTTTAGAACTTCGCCCATCTGGGATAAAGTTCTGCAAACGCTAATGTTTCCATCAATTTGCACATAACAGTCTTCTATGTTTCCTCCTATTACGTATAACGTATGCGCAAAATCTCCATTATTGGTGTCAGTGAAGTACCGCAGCAGGGCCGACAGAAAATTCTTTTACGGTTTATCTTAAGAAAAGACTCTGACCTGTGACTTAGGTGGTGCAGACGTCACAGGAACTGGTACTGCTTGCACTGTCATTAACACTGTTAGCATCTCCAGTCGTTGCTTGTTATCGTGTTATCAGACACAGAATCTGCTAATTGTGTTGCGTGCTTGTTACGTGCTGCATCTCAAATTGTATGTGCTAAACCCAGTTGTTCGAGGAAACAGTAGAGCAAAGCTTGGATTATTTTAGATTGTAGTTGCTTCAGACATGCATTGTAAAAGAGAGACAGACATTGAAAAAGAAAATAAGTATTACAAACCTTGACAAGCAAAAAGGATGATACAATAATAACATTGATCTTGATTTTGATTCCTTGTGGTGTCATCCCCCTCTTGCGTCCATTAGTTGATGCGAGCATTAGTTGATTTAGACAGCCGGCCGCGGTGGCCGAGCGGTTCTAGGCGCTTCAGTCCGGAACCACGCGACTGGTACAGTCTCAGGTTCGAATCCTGCCTCGGGCATGGATGTGTGTGATGCCCTTAGGTTAGTTAGGTTTAAGTAGTTCTAAGTTCTAGGGGACTGATGACCTCAGATGTTAAGTCCCATAGTGCTCAGAGCCATTTGAACCATTTTGATGTAGACAGTGCGGGATATGGAGGTATGGATCGGTCCAACGAATGTGCATGGACTGCCAAAGTGGTTGAGACAACCATTCGCGATAAGCGAGATATCCGGTTTCGAATTCCGATCCGGCACAAATTTTCATGTGTCACAAATAGGTAGTACATCTTTTTATAATACAGCTGCTATGAGAGAATTCGCAATCAGCCAATAAATTTCGTAATAGACCAAAGGTTTTCACAGCTGAGAGTAATAGTTTACAGGTCCAGTGATCGTATTTGTCCACGCGTGGTTTTGCACAAATTAATTTAGCCACAGCATTTTCCTCCTAGCTTCGTACGCACTATATGAACTGGGGTACTTGTGTTGTTGTCCAGAAAATGAGAAATAATGAGGAAGTGGTATGTTTTGTTAAAGATGGCGAAAGAAGGTCATCCTTTCGTAAGACATTATCTTCGATAATCATCATATGTAATAAATACAGAAAGCAAAGATAACTTTCTTATGTCATTTTACAGAAATATGTAACTCAATAAGGCAAATATTCCAGTACTTTTTGGAAAATGAAATCAGCAATAATTAGCGTCGCAGAAGTATAAAAAAACTTTACTGCAACGATACTGAATAATCAAAAAAAAAGAAAGTAAAGTAAAGTAGTCTTCAATCCCAAGGCTAATTAGGACATCTGAGTGATTTAATACTGTATGCGGTTTGCCTTTGGCTTTATTCGACCTTTCGGACCTGCTTGTCCAGCCTGTTATATGGAGGACCTAGAGCTTAATTTAAACTATGAACTACAGTAGAGCATGGTCATCTTTCACATTAATAAATAATCTCCAGAGGTAAAAAAGGAGGTAACCGACAAGGAAAGAGAAACTACTTGCAGACCAAAGTATGGACGGAAAAAAGTAAACGCCAACACTTTAAGAATAGCCGTTATATAGGATGTAACATACAGAGAAGATTTTTGTACTTTAAACATTGCAGCACAGTCAGCAATCGTGATAATCTACTATATAAGAAACTATCAGCCTCGTTTGCGGTAATTGGTTTCATTACCGCAATCGAGGCTGATAGTTTCTTATACATACAGACAAGAAGCGTTGAAGTTCTTGGCCACCTTTACATAAAATACAGTGGTGTTCTGGAGAGTAGCACAGTGCTGAGGTATCCATTCTGTGTACTAGCAGGGCTGCTCGCAGAGTCGATTGTGAATATTGTTATTTTTGATAAAGTATCTTTTTTATCTTCTTCATATGCTGTCAGCCCACCTTCCTATATATATATATATATATATATATATATATATATACACTCCTGGAAATGGAAAAAAGAACACATTGACACCGGTGTGTCAGACCCACCATACTTGCTCCGGACACTGCGAGAGGGCTGTACAAGCAATGATCACACGTACGGCACAGCGGACACACCAGGAACCGCGGTGTTGGCCGTCGAATGGCGCTAGCTGCGCAGCATTTGTGCACCGCCGCCGTCAGTGTCAGCCAGTTTGCCGTGGCATACGGAGCTCCATTGCAGTCTTTAACACTGGTAGCATGCCGCGACAGCGTGGACGTGAACCGTATGTGCAGTTGACGGACTTTGAGCGAGGGCGTATAGTGGGCATGCGGGAGGCCGGGTGGACGTACCGACGAATTGCTCAACACGTGGGGCGTGAGGTCTCCACAGTACATCGATGTTGTCGCCAGTGGTCGGCGGAAGGTGCACGTGCCCGTCGACCTGGGACCGGACCGCAGCGACGCACGGATGCACGCCAAGACCGTAGGATCCTACGCAGTGCCGTAGGGGACCGAACCGCCACTTCCCAGCAAATTAGGGACACTGTTGCTCCTGGGGTATCGGCGAGGACCATTCGCAACCGTCTCCATGAAGCTGGGCTACGGTCCCGCACACCGTTAGGCCGTCTTCCGCTCACGCCCCAACATCGTGCAGCCCGCCTCCAGTGGTGTCGCGACAGGCGTGAATGGAGGGACGAATGGAGACGTGTCGTCTTCAGCGATGAGAGTCGCTTCTGCCTTGGTGCCAATGATGGTCGTATGCGTGTTTGGCGCCGTGCAGGTGAGCGCCACAATCAGGACTGCATACGACCGAGGCACACAGGGCCAACACCCGGCATCATGGTGTGGGGAGCGATCTCCTACACTGGCCGTACACCACTGGTGATCGTCGAGGGGACACCGAATAGTGCACGGTACATCCAAACCGTCATCGAACCCATCGTTCTACCATTCCTAGACCGGCAAGGGAACTTGCTGTTCCAACAGGACAATGCACGTCCGCATGTATCCCGTGCCACCCAACGTGCTCTAGAAGGTGTAAGTCAACTACCCTGGCCAGCAAGATCTCCGGATCTGTCCCCCATTGAGCATGTTTGGGACTGGATGAAGCGTCGTCTCACGCGGTCTGCACGTCCAGCACGAACGCTGGTCCAACTGAGGCGCCAGGTGGAAATGGCATGGCAAGCCGTTCCACAGGACTACATCCAGCATCTCTACGATCGTCTCCATGGGAGAATAGCAGCCTGCATTGCTGCGAAAGGTGGATATACACTGTACTAGTGCCGACATTGTGCATGCTCTGTTGCCTGTGTCTTTGTGCCTGTGGTTCTGTCAGTGTGATCATGTGATGTATCTGACCCCAGGAATGTGTCAATAAAGTTTGCCCTTCCTGGGACAATGAATTCACGGTGTTCTTATTTCAATTTCCAGGAGTGTATATTACAAGAGCTACGCGTATAGAAAGCACCCATTTTTATTGAGAAGAGACAAAAATATTGTGCTTTGAAACTTTGGAATCTTGCCGAGAAACACTCGTTTTAGTTTTTTACGAGGAGTAATGTCCAATCTTGTTCTAGGGAGAGCTTCCTCGAACCCTTTCCACAGTACTGAGAGTCTCATTTCGGAAGTCCATTTAGAAACTAGAGCACTGTTTTTCTGTTATGGGCAATTTTTCTCCCTGCTTTCGTGTTTGTCGCTCTAACCCTCTCTTTGGGGTGCGGAGTGACCCTGTTACGTACAAACCACCCTCCTGATCTGATGTACTCTGTCGGAGGAAAAAAATTAGTACACCAGAAAAGACGACGTCGATTTTGATCGGATGACGGCATATGCCATAAGGTATGTATAGTAGATGTACTGATAGTGGTTTGAGTATCGATCGTCAACAGACACCGTAGTGGCATAGCTACCAGGGTGACGTCTTTGTCTACCCTTTAACAGGGAGTACTCACAGCCAGAAGGCTCAGTGTGGTGCAAACGTGTGTAGCAAGCAGGCAACCATGCCACGGAGACGCTTTCGTGCTTGCCACAGCCAACTGAGCGATTTTGAAACGGGTCAGATTATGGCCTTCCGAGTGGGGCGATCATCCTGTTGGAGATTCGGCACACAAGTTGGACGTGCTGCTGCAGTTGTGCAACGATGCTAGTACCAGTGGTCACGTGAACACTCTCACACCCATAGACGAGGTTCTGGACGTACAGACGCCCGCCAGTATTGTAAGGGCAGCAGTGGCAGATGGTACAGCTCGCACAGCGCAGGTAAGAGGGGATGCAATCCCACCAGTGGTACTACAGGCACACACACCTCTGACACGTCTTCGACTAACGCCACAGCATCGACGTGCATGGCTCGACTGATGCCATAATATGCCCACTTGGAAGATGGAATGGCGCGCCATGCTCTTCAGCAATGAAAACAGATTCTGCCTGTAAGTAAGTGAACGTCGTTTGGGCGTACAACTTAAACCTGTTGAGTGCTCTCTCGTAGGGTTCATTCGTCCATGACACGCTGGCCCCAGGCAAGGCTATATGATCTGGGGTGCAATAAACTACAACTCTGATTCACCATACTGTGCAGACTTGAATACGAATATTGTCGACATTCTGTTCTCGATAAAATAAATAAAGACGTGGAATGTGGAGATCCACCAGTAGAATATTTTAGTTCTCTAACTCTTGTGCAGGTTTGTGTTTGAATGAGTGGATTTTGGGATGGGGGTTGTGTGGGCGTTGGCTTATTTTACCAAAAGCGTCCACTAAAAATTATAAATACCTTGCACAACAAAGTATAATAAAAGAACAGTAATGAAAATTCAAACGTATATTATCCAGTTTTAGTTCTAGAGCAAATTGGGCACCACAGCATCAGAAATAAATTATAGGCTCCTTAAGCAGAGCCATAAAAAAACGTAATATTAAAAACAGGCCCAGTGACAGGTGGAGCACCAACAAGAACACAATACAGATCAAAATATTCGCACTTTTGACTCATAGACATTACAATGGGGTACCACTCGGTATAGTGGAAGACATACCTAAAATCAGAGTCATCGCTAAATAATAACAACAAATACAAACGTTTGAACAGCACTTTCGGTCCTTAGATTTTACAATAGAGTATAGAAAAACAAAGGAATAGTAACAACTACCTGTACCTCTAGTAGCCAGTACATCCTCCAACTACTCCCTACTACTGCTGCCACAGTGAAAATTGCGGGAGATGTACCTACGCTATGAACTGTGATAATCGTGCAGTTTTATGCTCTTGAATGTATGTACAATATAGACCACGGTCTCAGCTTAATAAGAAAAATTATGAACAGAATACTCTCTTCGAAAAACGTTGACACATGCCGGCAATGTGTAAGGAAGCAACACACTAACACACTGTACTATGCTCACAGCCCAGCATGCAGTACATGACTAAAATGAACCGTTGCATTCAAAGCATATATACTCTTCCTCTTGGATGTGCGCTGTACTCGACGAACATGACTCTCAATATAACCACTTTTCAACTGCTAGAGAATTACTGCAGGCCCCTGAAGCACACTCCTAGTACACAGACGCTTCTGCTTATCTTGCTGCGGTTGCCGCACTCTCCCATATTTGTAGACACCGATTGTGCTCCTGGCCTATGGTGTCCACAAGCGCTCGGCCATGCCCAGCCTTGAGTGGTTTCTTTTTTTTTTTTTTTTTTTTTTTTTTTTTTTTTTTTTTTTTTTTTTTTTTTTTTTAAATAGCCCAACTCTACAGCACACTAGCTCACAGTTGACTTCCTTCACTACTGGCGACCAACTGAGTCCTCTCTCATCACTGCGTCCTTGCAGCTTCACTGGGCCGCCTTAGGACTACCATGTGCAACCGAAAGGAGTCGAGCCAGCAACCCATACCAGGCCCGGGGCTGTACCCAGACTCGTCAGCCACTAGCACCGTGTCCTCTGCCGGAGGTTCGAGTAGAGATCGCCGCATCTCCCGCACTGCTGTCCAACACCTCCAGGCCCAGCCCTCTTCTAGCAACAACCTCGGCCATCGCCCAAAGCTCGGCGACGCTCCTCGCTGACCACAGGCGAGGCGCAGCAGGCTTCCCGACCACTCCACCTCTCCAGGAGGTGTTGACGTTCCTATCGGAGGAGATCACTCTTCGCTCCATATAGCCTCGAAGCAGCGCTATCTGATGCACAGACGCAGCTGACCTAGCGCTCTGCCAGACATCAGCGCCTGAACAGGGTTGCTGCGGTTAGCTAGTAGTGCAGGAAGAACGATGTGCCGCGAATTTCAAATTCATGCCACACTTACGAGGTGCCATCAAAAAGTAACGGAAATTTTATTTTTCTTATGGAATCTTTATTTATTCATCATCATCAACTTTGTCTCCTTCAAAGCAATCCCCCTAAGATACAACACACTTGCGCCAGCGTTTCTTCCAATCAATCGTGGCGAAACTGTGGTATCACTTATTTATACTAACCCAAGGGCGTCAAACACCAATAGCAGTCGCGCATGATCTGGTGTTCGCCCACTGAGTCTTGCCTTCAGCGGCTCTGTACCACGAGGACCCTCTGATACCGCGCTATAGGACTGCCGCCTGCAGCGACTCAGCCCATTCACACTTGGAGACTCTTCGCTCCGCGACGCCGTCCAGTCGCGGCTAGAACACCATCGGTTGTGCTAGTACAGCCAACCTCATCCTTGTTGACATTGTAGGTGGACTCTAGAATGAGATTTTCACTCTGCAGCGGAGTGTGCGCTGATATGAAACTTCCTGGCAGATTAAAACTGTATGCCGGACCGAGACTCGAACTCGGGACCTTTGCCTATCGCAGGCAAGTGCTCTACCGTCTGAGCTACCCAAGCACGACTCACACCCCGTCCTCACAGCTTTACTTCTACCAGTACCTCGTCTCCTACCTTCCAAACTTCGCAGAAGCTCTGCTGCGGAACTTGCAGAACTAGCACTCCTGGAAGAAAGGATATTGTAGATACACGGCTTAGCCACAGCATGGGGGTTGTTTCTAGAACTCTGGACGGGGCGTGAGTAGTGCTTGGGTAGCTCAGCGGTAGAACACTTGCCCGTGAAAGGCAAAAGTCGCGAGCTCGAGTATCGGTCTGGCACACAGTTTTAATCTGCCAGGAAGTTTCGTATCAGCGCACATTCCGCTGCAGAGTGAAAATCTCGTTCTGGAAACATCCCCCAGGCTGTGGCTAAGCCGTGTCTCCGCGATATCTTTTCTTCCAGGAGTGCTAGTTCTGGAAGTTTCGCAGCAGAGCTTCTGTGACGTTTGGGAGGTAGGAGACGAGGTACTGGTAGAAGTAGAGCTGTGAGGACGGGGCGTGAGTCGTGCTTGGGTAGCTCAGATGGTAGAGCACTTGCCCGCGAAAGGCAAAGGTCCCGAGTTCGAGTCTCGATCCGGCACACAGTTTTAATCTACCGGGAAGTTTCATAGCTGGACTCTGTTTCTTGCTGCATTATTTGTAATGAACCTTCGTATGCTTGGAAAAATACAAGTTAAGTAAATTTTCTGTTTACTGTGTTACCTTGTTCGTTAATCATTTCTGCTAACATCCGTCTTTCCTACGACCAAGTTGCTGCACCACTCTGTAGCTCATCTGTCCATACTGTTGTGTACGAAGTCAAACACAACAAAAAGGACGACCATTCATGTTTCTCTTCAGCCTCAGGAATGGAAAGAAGTGACAGGGGGCAAAGTTCGGCAAATACGGTGGCTGAGGCAACGTAGTGGTTTTGTTTTTTGTCAAAAATTCACCAACAAGCAACGAGGTGTGAAGGAAACATTGCCGTGATGCAATTTCCACTGGTGGTTTTGCCGCAATTCTGGTCGTTTCGCATTGCTTCACTCAAAAGGCGCATAACTTTTCATAGTATTCCTTATTGGGCCGTACGACCATGAGGCAGTAACTCATGATGCTCTACCTGATTTCAATCGAAGAAAACAGCGAGATGAACCTTCACATGTGATCGAACTTGTCGAATTTGTTTTCGGTCTTGACTCTTCAGTCTGGGACTTGGTTTCGACGTCATACCCGCAAGTCCATGTTTCGACAATTGTTATTTCCTTCCTTAGAAGTTCTGGACCGTTGTCGACTTCATCCAACAATTCCTAAGCGATGTCTAGGCAACGTCGTTTTTGGTCGAAATTCGACAGGTTCGGGACAAACTTTGCCGCTATACATTTCATGCCCATGATATCCGAAAAGATTGCTTGGCATGAGACAAAGGATATGCCGACATCGTCAGCAACCTTTCTGATGGTTATTCGGCAATTTTCCCGAAGAATTTTCTTTACTTGTTCCTCACTGTCGTTAGTAATTGATGTGCAAGGATGTTCAGTGCGATCGTCACCTTCAAAGTCTTCTGCACCCTTTTGGAAACGTTTATACCACACGTAAACTCTTGTCTTACTCGTGGTAGATCCATCAAAAGCCACAGTCAACTTTTCGAATGCTGTGCTGCACTTTATTCCATTTTTCAGGCAAAATTCAATGCAAATTCTTTAATCCACCTTTTTCGAAAGGAGAAATTGACCGAGCACTCAAAAACACTTATAACCATTCCGACTATCAACAATGAACTAAACATTCAAAACAGCTGAAAATGCAAACACGTATCAGGAACACGTGTACCAGGAAGATAAACAATAATGAAAATCGGATGTATAAAGTCTGCAAAATTAAAGAATTCCCGGTACTTTTTGATCACATCTCGTATAACTTCAACTTCACTTTTCGCATTAATTCTCTTCTTCCGAGAGACAAGTTTCCAGAGTGATTCAAAAATGTCTTTTTACTCAGTATTCTGAAAATGATGATGAACTTTTGTCTCTTATTTTTAGCTTTCCTCTCAAGCACTGACGTTTTTTTGTGGATATCCTGTTATGTCGAAAACTGTCTTTCTTCTACCCAAAGAGTTTCGACTTGGCAATCGTTTGCTCTTAGTGTATTCTGCAGTACAGAATCCTTCCACAGTAGCTTGTACTTTCTGTGAATCTTTTCCGAGCCCTTACATTGGTAGGGACCGTGTCAGACGTGGCTACAGCTTCAGTTAGGGAGTCTCTCAGCTGAAGCGAATGATACCAGTGAACTCTGCTCTTCAGAGAAGGACGTTATTACACGAAACATACGAGGTTTCCCTGCCACGACATAACAGCGCAGAAATACGTGTTTTTCATTTGTGACAGTATCAATCTTGCTCGAGATTTCACAGCATTTGTTAATATATGCCAAGATGAAATATTTTCGCAAGACACCGATATTATTGGTGGCCTTCGACTGCAGTCTACGGGATTTATGAGACATGGCTGGTTTGGCGATTTTCTCGCCTGCTTCGAGAAGGTCATGTGTTTGCAATTAGAGAGAGTTAACAATGAAAGTGAGCTATAAATGCCCTGAGAGTTTCAAGTGGAAGTGCTCGAGCCGTTTTCTAGCTATTTTAATCTTATATTCTACAGCCTCTACTGTTTTTTTATGTCTCAGAAAAAGTCCGCAGAAGTGTGGGGATCACACCCTAACAACGAGAAATACTCCCTGCCGTAACACCATATCGTCCGTAGTTCACTCTTGACGCTACACTTGATGGCAGGTAACCTTGGGCAGTCGTTCGCCAAACCCAGACGCTTCTGTCGGATTGCCACGTCGTGTAGGGTGATTAATCGCTCCAAATCACTCGTTTTCAGTCATTCACTGCTCATTGGCGTCGCTCTTTAGACTTTCTCAAGCATCGCTCAGCATTCACTACAGGAATGTAAGTCTCATGACGAGCTCCTCGACCATTCGTTTAACTCAACGGGGGAGGGATGTGCATGCAGTTCGGTATAAATCACAATATGCAAAACAGAAAAGAATTAATAGTGGATTAAGAGTAATATAAACGACGGTGATGGAAATCGTAAACTAACTGTGACGTTCGGCAACAAAGCGAGAGATCCCAATTAGCTAACTAGCACTGTCTGCAGAATAGCGGGATCCAAATCTAATCCCAGTCGGGTACGCGGTGTTAAACTTAACATCTAAAATAAAAATAAAAATAAAAAAAGACCGTAAATTGTAAGAATTCGAGTAAAATCTGAGCCTGAAAGTTCTTTTTGAGCTGACAGTTCGAAGCTAAAATTAAACACTACGATACCGAAACGTACATATAACAAAAATTAAAGTATGTATTAGGGAACACGTCTTCATAGATAAAATAAGCAACGTGTGTATGAAGAGCAATAAATGCTTTGTATTCGGTCCACAGACGAACGCCAATACTGGACGGTATATATCTTTTTACTCCTAAGCCACTGTACAGTGTAAGGTGGATGGTACATCATACAAATGTTTTGGAATGTCCATACTGCTACACGTGGCATGTTGAGCAAGCGACGAATGACTGCGTGCATTCCTCTACGGGTGCTCTAATATCTTATTCACGTGGTCCCCACGCGAGATATACGGTAGTGGCTTTTAATGGTCACACAGTTCGAATACAGTTCCTCTAAATTTACCCAACTGAGTCTCGCAGGACCTAAGTCGTATTTGTTACAAGAATTCCTACTTAAACTGCTGGAGCGTTTTGTGACACATTCGCATGGGCTGCACCGATCTGTTACGACCCATGCAGCACGACTCTGAAATCGTTCGGTGTCTGCTGTTATGCCTGCTTTTTTAGGACGGCAAACACTGGAACAACACTTTACAACTGTTCACACCAGCCTCTTGTATGCGATTCATTTACAAATTCATTGTGTTTTCCCAGAACACTTCCAAAAAATCTGAGTCTTCCATTCACTAAACCAAATACTCATTATACGTAGTCGCCTCCCTTCAATTTACTTCTTCGTGTTACTCATAAATACGTGTACACCCTTGGCCATTATGGACACGTATCACTAATCGAGTGTTCTTTTCCTGTTCAGATCTTTGACATCGATGATATTGCAGCGTTATGCCTAAAGCAGACGAACTTAGTTTAGCAAAACTAGTGAAGAAAAAGCTTTTGCACGAGCAAGGGAAATTGTAGGTGGAGATTTCTAAAAGTGTGAAATGTTCATGCCGATCTGTAAAATATGCTATTGAGCGATTCGTCATGACCGGGTCAAACCAGACCGTGAGGACCGAACATTAAAGTCCGCAGCTCGTGGGCTAGTGGGGAGCGTTCTGCCTCTGGATTATGTGGTCCCGGGTTCGTTTCCCGGCCGGATTGGGGATTTTCTCTGCCCGAGGACTGGGTGTTTGTGTTGTCCTCATCATTTCATCATCACCACCATCTTTCGTGACGATGGCTAGATTGGATTGGGTAAAAAAATTGGACTGTGTAAAAATTGGGACTTCGTACGGGCGCTGATGACCGCGCAGTTGAGCGCCCCACAAACCAAACATCATCATCATCAGCGAATAATAGTAAGAGAGTCGTTAAAAATTAGGAAGAAAACCTCGTTAGACGTCGCTGCTAAGTTGTTTGAATGCTGTAACAAATCAATATCTTATTAAGAATAATAGCCAGGTACACTGGTATGTAAATTGTTTATATTTTATATCATTCACGATGAGCACATTTCGGCATATTGCCGTCCTCAGGTGCTCTGTAAATACACAATTAAGCGATGGTCTTAATATACTGATATTGTAACTATGATCTAAAGAGCTATAATACATCATTTGGTGTTTTTACCTTACATGTAGCATCGTTGCTCTCATGTCCTGCCTTTTTTTAGAATTATTCGAGGGTAAGTCAATTACTATTGGCAAAGTAGTTATAAAATTTTATTGTAATCAAATAGAAAAGTTACAAGAATATCATTTTTCGACATAGTCTCCTTGAGTTTCAACGCACTTGCTCCATCGTTGGACAAGCTTTCTGATGTCATCATAAAAGAAGGTTCTCGGTTGAACTGCGAGCCAGGAATGCACCGCTTCTTTCACTGCTTCGTCAGAGACAAATCGACGGCCCCTTAATGCCTGTTTGAGTGGATCAAACAAGTGATAGTCAGAAGGGGCAAGATCGGGACTATATGGAGGATGATCCAGTACATCAAATTTGACTTTCTGGAGCGTTTCAGCAGTGTGGGCAGCAGTATGCGGACGGGCATTGTCGTGCAACAACACACCACCTTTTGACAGCAATCCTCGGTGTTTTCTTCGAATTGCAGGCTTTAGCCTGGCAGTAAGCATCTCACTGTCACGTACACTGTTTATCGTTGTGCCCCTTTCCCCATAATGTTCCAGTACTGGACCTTGGGCGTCCCATAAAGCCGTAAGCATGTTTTCCTGCGGAAGGTTGCGTCTTGAACTTTTCTTGCACGGCGAATTCGGATGTTTCCATTCCATACTCTGCCGTTTACTCTCCGGCTCGTAATGATGGATCCATGTTTCGTCACCAGTAATGATCCTGTCTAAGAAGTTATCCCCTTCCTTACCACAGTGATCCAAATGTTTTTTGGAGATGTCCAAGCGCGTTTGTTTATGCAAATGTGTGAGTTGTTTTGGCACCCATCTTGCACAAACTTCATGAAACCCAGGTCTGTTGTGGATGATTTCGTAGGCAGAACTGTGACTAATTGGTAGACGATGTGCCACTTCGTCAATAGTTAATCGTCTGTCTAAGAGAATCATTCCTCGTGAGCGCTCAATGGTTTCTTCTTTTGTGGCGGTAAACGGAAACGGTCGTCCGGCTCCTTCATAGTGCGTAACACTTGTGCGACCATTTCGTAATTTTTCAATCTGTTCGTACACACTCCGTTGTGACAAAACACTGTTCCCGTACCGTACGGAAAGTCTTCGATGAATTTCGGACCCTGATACACCTTCCGTCCACAAAAAACGGATCACTGAACGTTACTCTTCTTTGGTGCAAATAGACAGTGGAGCAGCCATGATTAACAGCACGGCAGCGGTAACGAAACTAACCTAGCAGCTTCAAAATTGCAAAGATATAACAACAAATAAGCAAAGCATGCATCATCAACGTAAAACGATAGTACTACCAAAATAAACAAAAATATAACTAAATTATTGCTAATAATTGACTTACCCTCGTAACTTTCTCCTAGGTGTACACTGAAGATGTATATCAGATTTTACTTGGTTTCCATGTATGCTACTTTTCTGACAGCTTGGATGACAGTTGATCAGCAATATTACATGTTTACATACTTACCATTATATATAAGTGATGTGTTTTTTATTCTTTTTATAGGTTTGGTTCTTATTACGTTTTTGCCTAGAGTTTGTTTTAGTTGTATTTGAGATTTTTATTTTACAATTTCAATTTTTTCGCAGTAATTGTTGTTTATTATTTATGTTGGTATTATGTCTCTGTTTTATACTCTTCAAGTTTTTAACGTTGTTACTATGGATAAGTGCTATTTAGTGTCTCTGATTTACTATTTTATCCGTTTTCTTGATTTATATTGTGAATAAGAGTTTCTTTATACCTTGTGCGCGTCAGGTAGGTTTTATTACGAACAATTGTTACGGAAAAAATATACATACACTGAAGCGCCAAAGAGGCTGGTGTAGGCATGCGTACTTAAATAAGGAGATATGTAAACTAATAAGTACGGCGCTGCGGTGGGCAACGCCTATGTAAGGCAACAAGTGCGTGGCGCATATGTTAGATCGGTTACTGCTGCTACAATGGCAGGTTATCAAGATTTCAGTGAGTATGAACGTGGCGTTATAGTCGGTGCACGAGCGATGAGACACAGCGTCTCCGAGGAAGCGATGAAGTGGGGATTTTCCCGTATGACCATTTTACGGGTGTACCGTGAATACCAGGAATCCAGTAAAACATCAAATCTCCGACATCGCTGCTGCCGGAAAAAGATTCTGGAAGAACGGAACCAACGACGATTGAAGAGAATTGTTCAACTTGACAGAAGTGTAATCCTTCCACAAATTGCTGCAGATTTCAGTGCTGGGCCATCAACAAGTGTCAGCGTGCGAACCATTCAACGAAACATCGTCGATATGTGCTTTCGGAGCCGAAGGTCCACTCGTGTACCTTTGATAATTGTTAGGCAGAAATGCTAACCATTACACCACGACAGACCGCACGAGACAAAGCTTTAGGCCTCGCCTCGGCCCGTCGACACCGACAATGGATTGTTGATGACTGGAAACATGCTGCCTGGTCGGACGAGTCTCGTTTCAAATTGTATCGAGCGGATGGACGTGTATAGGAGTGGTGCCAAGCTCATGAATGCATGGATCCTGCATGTCAGCAGCGAATTGTTCAAGCTGGTAGAGGCTCTGTATCGGTGTGGGGCGTGTGCTGTTGGAGTGATATGGGACCCCTATTACATCTACATACCAGTCTCACTGGCGACACGTACGTGAGGATCCTGTCTGATCACCTGTATCCATTCATGTCCGTTGTGAATCCCGACTAACTTGGGCAATTCCAGCAGGACAATGCGGCACCCCACACATCCAGAATTGCTACAGAGTGGCTCCAGGAACACTCTTTTGAATTTAAACACGTCCGACGGCCACCAAACTCCCCAGAGATGAACATTATTGAGCATATCTGGGATGCCTTGCAACGTACTGTTCAGAAGAGCTCTCCACCCCCTCGCACTTTCACAGATTTATGGATAGCCCTGCAGGATTCATGGTGTCAGTTCCCTCCATCACTACTGCACACATTAGTCGAGTCCACGCCACGTCGTCCTGCGGCTCTTCTGCTTGCTCGTGGGGGCGCTATACGATATTAGGCAGGTGTACCAGTTTCTTTGGCTCTTCAGTGTACAAGACCATTATATTGAGACCATCATTTACTTATGTGTTCACAGAGCACCTGACGATGGCATTATGCCGAAATGGACTCATCGTGAATGATATAAAATATAAACAATTTACATTGCAGTTTACCTGGTTATTATTCATAATAATCATGTCATTAAAAGACATATTTTGCATTGCGGGCCCCAAAGAACAAAAACAATATCTGCTCGCACCACTCGTAGATGACTTCAGGAAGCTGGTCTAAATGGGTGTAAAGCCAGGAAGAAGCCATAGCTCTCTGACAAGAATAGAAAGGCCTGGTAGGAGTGTGCTGCAAAACACCAAACGTTCACCGAACAAGATTAGTCAAATATCGTGTGGTCTGAAAAACCAAACATTCAGGTAGTTATCATCAATTTTACGCTCTAACAATACATACCGATCTGGGTAGAAAACAAAATGTACTAATTTAAAAACTTGTGAAACATTCTCTGCAACGTTTATTTACATTTCCGATTTTTGCTACATCGGCGTAGACCTATTGCCGTCGCCCAGAATGAATAGCAGATATCGTGAAACACGGCGAAGGGAGCGACATGATCTGGGTCGCATGAGAACTGCATTAGTGGGGCAAATAATCGTATGTGAAGGCCCCATAGATTCCAAAAAGTGCATAAACGTCCTAGAATCTGCTTTACTGCCCTCTTTTACAATCATTTTTGGCGATACAAACATGGACGGCGTTAAATTACAGCACGATAATGGAGCCTGCCATAAATCTGTCCGCTCAATGACTTGGATTCGGAAAAAGAACATCGACCTTCTTGACTGGCCTGGCCAATCACCGGATCTGAACCCCATAGAGGATTTATGGAATTTATTGAAGAGGGAAATCAGGAGGCACACAATTAAGTCAAAAGAAGAATTAAAAGACCGCCTGCGCCTTGAGTGGAACTCCTGAAGTGCCGAACAATGTAAAAAGCTAGTGTAATCAATACCATGAAAGATTCCTGCATAATAAGGACAAGGTGGGCCCACGAAATGTTGATTTTGTGTTACTAATAAACATTATAAACTGGAACATATTATTTCTGTTTATTTAATTTTCTTTTCTTTTTTTCACAACGCTCAAAGTTACCTGAGGTGCTCAATACTTTTGGCCAAGGGTGTACGATGTGACGTCTGCATTTAAATAGAGCTGCAATTGATTACACCAAGTGCAGATTTTCTCAGTGTCTTACTGCAAGTCCAAGGACGGTACTTCCCTGAATACAATAGCATCGTCAGCGAACCATCTCATAGTGGTGCTGGTCCTCTCTAGTAAATCGTTTATGATCACGCTTCCTTGTGGCGTGTACGACGTTACTTTCGTTTCTGAGGAATATTTGTCTTCCAGTACAACGTGTTGGATACCGTTAGTCAAATATTCCTCGAGCCAATCACGTATTTCTGAAGATACTCCATACGATCAGGTGCATTAGCAGTGTTCCCTATTATGTCTTTCACTAAGCGTATCAGTCGGCGCTGGCATGGTTTGTAATCTCAGTAAAGTACTGAGTGAACAACGTCTTGTGCGAGGCGTCAGTGGGAGAGCGTTACATGCGCCTGCGTTGGCGCCTCTGCATAGACTGCCTGACCTTCTCCGCCCGCAAAAGGCGAGGTGGCACCAGGATTCGCCGAGGTGCGCTGCCGTAGGTTTCCACTGTGGGATAAGCGCCCTATCGTTGTCCGAACTGTAACGCAGAAAATTATTCCCTCCCTCTCTCATTTCCTTGCTAAACAACTGCTGCTTTCTCCGAATGGTACTTACATAAGCCGCTTCTTCAGTAGGCTCTCGTCTTTCCAAGGTAAACTTGTTCTTGTATTTTTTTAAATGATTTTTCTTTCACTAGAGCAACATTTACGTAAAATTTTCGAAAAGAGAATTCCGCCATTTGACTGTAGATAATGTGTTTATTTCACTATATACATTTCGACCTTGGGCCATTTTCAAGTGTAACAAAAAATCGTCCTACTCGCGTTTATAACATTTGAAAATGGCCTAATGCCGTAATATACACAGCCGCAAAAAGCGCGTCATGCAGACGGAGCCGGTCGATGTGGCCGAGCGGTTCTAGGCCCTTCAGTCTGGAACCGCACGACCGCTATGGTCGCAGGTTCGAATCCTGCCTCGGGTATTGATGTGTGTGATGTCCTTAGGATAGTTAGGTTTAAGAGTTCTAAGTTCTAGGGGACTGACGACCTCAGATGTTAAGTCTCATAGTGCTCAGAGCCATTTGAACCAATGGCAGACGGAGATGTTCGACATAAACAGCTAGTTTCGATCGTTGCTAAATGGAAACCGCAGTGAAAATCAGAAACATTTCATTTGCAAGAGTTACCTACACTTTCCAGACACTTCTCCACATAGTCGCCGCTCCGACTTAGACATTTGTCGGAGCGTTATACCAAATTTCCAACACCATCGTCATAGAAGGCAGCCACCTGTGCTGTCCGATAATTCTCTATGCTAGTCTATAGTGCATAGCCTGCGCCCAAGTGTTGTCTTCGTATTCAGCGTTCCATGTGAACAGAGATGATACTCAGGACGAGACAGTTAGGGCTGTGTTGTGGGTGATCGAACACTTCCAATCGAAAAGGCTGTAGGAGCTTCTTCAGTGCCCCTGCAGAGTGCGGCTGAGAATTGCCATGAAGAAGGAAGTGCATGGCAGTTGGGTTAGGTGGGCTGCATTCATTAAGGCGAAGCCTCTCAGCGGGCCCTCCTACTTGGCGGGAGACATCGTTGTTCTAGGCACCTTTACTCGCTCACAGTGCGCTCACAACTGAAAAGAGCGTCTTGATGCGACAGACGGTCATACTAGAGATACTACCCAACACATCTGTGCAAAGCTTCATCAGGTTATCACTGTGGTGTCCATTTCGCGACCGATCGGAACTTAGTTTCTGGACAACCCTCGTAGATGATATCTATTCAAATTTCGTGTCAGCTACGTGGAGTGGCGATAGTAGCGCCACTATGAGCATGCAGTTCAGGTTTTCTTTAAATACACTCTGTAGCAGTCGTGACCGTTAGCTGCCTTTTGAGACTGCACTTGGTGAGTTGATGTTAGTCAAGAATGCCTTTAAGGCGACAAAGCCGCCATTACCGGCACCTCACAGAGTTTCAACGAGTTCACGTACTAGTGCAACGAGAAGCTAGATGTTCCTTCTGCAGTACTGCAGAAAGACTTGGAAGGAGTGTAGTCTCTGTACGTGATTGCTAGCAGCTGTGGTCTGGAGGATGTACGGTCGCAAGAAGGACAGGGCTCCGGATGGCCCCGTGGCACTACTGAGGAGGAGGACCACAGTGTTCGGCGTATGGCTCTGGTGCGTCGTAATGCATCTGCAGCAGCAATTTGGGCAGCAGTTGGCACCATAGTCTCATCACGAACTTCTACAAATCGGTTCTTTCAAAGCTCCGAGGCAGATGCCCTGGAGCCTGCACTCCACTGACCCCAAACTACTGCTATTTGCGACTTCAGTTGTGTCAAACGAGAGCTCATTAAAAGGCAGGGTGGACGTCTGTTGTGTTTTCCGATGAAAGTTGGTTCTGCCTCGACGCCGGTGTTTGTTAGAGGGAAGGGAATGTGTAACGCACGATATGCAACAACGTTTTTTTCAGAATTAAGGATATATATTTTCTTTATGCTATCTGGCGACTGCAACCTGTTCGTTATAAGGTGCAATTTTAAAATAAAACTAGTATTTCTCGTGAAACACAGCTCATTACATCGCTAAACAGCAAACTCCCTTTACTTTCGGATCCAGGTTGTTGGCTCCGTATTCTAGCAACAAATCATTTTAAATATTTACTAAACGAAATACTTCGTTAACCTCAGGAGCGGAGTCCGATATTCATTCGGTTTTTGTGCTTTTACAATATCACCTTCTACTGATTACTTCTCATAGTCGAGGTTCATGGTCATGTAAACTTTATAAAAGACATATTCGCCATTATCCACATATACTTCATCAACACAGAAGAAATACAAATTTCTGAGCTCGACTAGAGAAAAAAATGGTGAAAGATGAAGATCGAAATGGTGCTCATAACTAAACGGCTCTTAAACTGTTTGGAAAGCAACCCTGCGCGACATCCAGCAGTTGCCATGTCTACACAATGGCCTGTCAAGCCAGGGAGATGATGGCTATTTTGGTTGGTTTGTTTGCGAAGGTTTCCTACGTCCATACTCATACAATGTGCGAGTATCAAAATATGTGACAAATGGCCGTTCTTTTGATTCAATTGACTTACAAGTGTTCACAGAAGCTTGTGTCTCAAGTATCTTGGAACTTATTTATTTACTGCGTGATTTTGGAAGTCTACATGGCTCTGTTATTTATGAACGACCATTTAGTTTATTTCACTTATTGAAGAACCATCTTTTCTTTTGTTTCATTGTGGAGAATATTTTTGTGTCCCCAATACCCGGGCTGTTCACTTGCGCCCGCTAGTGGCGGACACATCACAAGTGATATGAGGATATGCTGTAAATTACTTTCAGTAATATAAGTTTATATATTTTTCGTTCAATTCCAAATAGTTTTGTACTTTGACAGTTGATGATAATTGCAAATTTAGCAAACATCGTGTGTGTGTGTGTGTGTGTGTGTGTGTGTGTGTGTGTGTGTGTGTGTGTGTGTATCTGTGTGTGGGGGGGGGGGGGGGGCAGGGTGTATTGCCCGAAGTAAAATGGTCGGAGAGGGGCGTTTATACCACAAGAATTGTGTATGTGATCACCGGCAATGTTCGGCGTCAACATGCAATAACCACTCACAGATGGCATGTGGCAGCACTAGCAATAGAGGGTATATAAAGCGTGTCGGTAGGATGTAGGAAACAGTGCAGTCGTTGTCTAAATGCGGAAACGGAGCGATTTATCTGGCATGCAGAAGGATCTGATCGTTGGCTTTCGGGCCAAGAATGTAAGCGTTTCTGAAACGACTAAGTTTTGTAAACTGTTCACATACCACCATGGTTAAAGTATACCGTGCACAACAAAGTGACCCTATACTAAGGATGGACGACGGCTGCAGAGATGTGTACGGGCGAATAGACGTGCAACTGTTGAACAGCTGACTACCCAGATGAACTAAGGGCTACCAACAGTGTCTCCTCAACGAGCTTTCAGTGAACGCTGTTGCGGATGGGCCTCCCTCCAGGGCAGCTGCCCGTTTCGTGTACCTATGCTGACTGCTGTTCGTCAGTGATGAATGCTGAAATCTGCACGCCAGTTCCACAACTGGACGTCCACTAAGTGGTGGTGACATGTGGCCTTTTCAGATGAATCACATTTTATGCTCCACCAGACAGATGGCCGTTGGCGTGTCCAGGCCGGAGGAGGGAACGTTATGACCTGGTGGCATTCTGTGGGTGTTGTCGCCGGACCTGTTAAACTCTGCGGCGCCGCATACTCTCCTTTGAAGGAGCACCACAGTACCGCGCCCACTCTCTCCGACTGGGCCGCATGGACTTCTGCTGGCACAACTTTATAGAGATAAGTGCATCATCTGAAATAGGTCTGACCCTACTACTATTGAAATTGTCTGCCAGATCGTTAATATGCAACTTTGATGAAAAAAATATATATTTATTTATTTATTATGTAAAATGAATTGATGAAAATGGGGAAGAAATGGCTTAAAATATTTTTGTTATTTACTCTTTCAGTACGAACTTTGTTGTAGAACCCCTTTTTTTACGTGTGGTAATAAAAATTCATTTAGATAGAATTAAGCACATTTAAAATTACGTGAACTTTAGCAACCCTCTCATGCTGATAAATTCAAACTAACTGATCATTAACATTTATGACTTTGAAAATTATTTAAATTAAATTTTTTACGTATTTCGGCCTTGGCACATATTTTCTAGATGCAGTGGGTTTTTAAACATTTACTGAATTCTTTCCCGGCGTTAGCTATGGAACACAAGACTGTCTCTGTTAGCATACAATGGTTAAATATTGCCAAGCCGACCTGAACGTTTAATTATCATTGACAAAACACACTTCACTATACGTTTAAGTTATTTGTTTTAGAAATGGAAAGAACCGACAGATTAACAACTTCAACGTTAATTATCCGCCTATGAATGCACAAATGTTAAACCAGTAATAAATTCAGTCAGCCTCAGGATCGCTGTAAAAGAAAAATATTTCGTAATTCACTGCTAATTTTACCTGCTCCCGATTTACGGGTTTGGTTAATTTTATAGCGGAACAATTTTTTAAATGTGCCGCCGCTGCAAATCGTTCGGTCGCGGCACACCCCAGCAACACCAACGATAATCGCTAAAAGTGCTGAAAATTCTTTAAAGAAATATTATAGATGACATGGGCAAGCTAATTTACATTAGTAATACACAATTTTGATAAATTATAATGTATTTAGACCATAACAATAATTAAAATTACACACCTTTATAATTTCTCCTCTAATGGCGGCTAAAGATAGATACAGACAAAAGAAGTCTACTCATTCATATAATGCTACATCATAAGTTCCTCTCTCTCTCAGCTCTCGAGGGAGACGACAAAGAATGCACATTATGTAGTGCTATTTATACTATTGCTGATTATGAATATCTCTTTGTAATCTTACAACATTATTTTCCTCTGTGGCTATATTTTACATTTTTTTCATCGCAGATATTAACATATTTCGTAATTATATTATGAGTATAGAAATATTACAATCATAAATACATCGAGAATATTATTACAGAAAATATTACAATAATAACGAACGTCCTTTATACAAAATTAAATAATATTTTTTGTTAAACAATTACAGTATATACGAATTGCTTCATAGCGGCGTACATAGTACAATTAAATGTCATTTCAGTTTATTAATAGTGTGTGTACTGCCAGGGAACGTTACACAACATGAACAGCAATGACCCCAACACATTTCCCTGGTGCATCTACATGGCCACTCTGCAAATCACACTTAAGTGCCTGGCAGAGGGTACATCGAACCACTTCTACAACAATTCTCTATCATTCCACGCTCGAACAGCTCGCGGAAAAACCGAACACCTATATCTTTCCGCGCGAGCTCTGTTTTCCCTTATTTTATTTTGATGATCCTTTGTCCCTGTGTAGGTCGGCATCAATAAAATATTTTCAGATTTGGAGGAGAAAGTTGGTGACTGAAATTTCGTGAGAAGATCCCGCCGCCGAAGAGAAACGCCTTTGCTTTAATGATGTCCACCCCAAATTCTGTACCACGTCCGTGACGCTCTCGTCCTATTTCTTCTTAATACAAAACGTACTGTCCTTCTTTGAACTTTCTCGATGTACTCCATTAATCTTATCTGGCAAGGATCGCACGCCGTGCAGCAGTACTTCAAAAGTGGACGGACAAGCAGTATAGGCAGTCTCTTTAGTAGATCTGTTACATCTTCTAAGTTATCTGCCAATAAAAAGCAGTCTTCAGTTCGCTTTTCCCACAACATTTTCTTTCCAATTTAAGTTGTTCGTAATTGTAATTCCTACGTATTTGGTTGAATTTGCGGCATTTATATTTGACTGATTGATCGTGTAACCGAAGTAACGGATTCCTTTTAGCATTCATGTGGATGACCTCACACTTCTCATGATGTAGCGTCAACTGGCAATTTTCGCACCATACTGATATCTTCCTAAATCGTTTTACAATTTGTTTTGATCTTCTGAGGACTTTACTAGACGATAAACGACAGCATCATCTGTAAACAATCTAAGACGGCTGCTCAGATTGTGTACTAATTCGTTTAAATAGATAAGGAACAAAAGAGGGCCTATAAAACTACCTTGGGGAGCGCCAGAAACCACTTCTGTTTTACTGGATGACTTCCCGTCAATTACTACCAATTGTGTGACCTCTGACAGGAAATCACGAATCCAGTCGCACAACTGAGACGATATTCAATAAGCACGCAATTTGATTACAAGTCGCTAATGAGGTACGGTGTCAAAAGCCTTCTGAAAATCTAGAAATTCGGAATCAGTCTGAAATTCCTTGTCGATTGCACTCAACAATTCGTGTGAGTAAAGAGCTAGTTGTATTTTACAAGAACAATATTTTCTAAGTCCGTGTTGACTATGTGTCAATAGACAGTTCTATTCGAGGTAATTCATAATGTTCGAACACAATATATGTTCCAGAATCCTGCTGCATGGCGACGTTAATGTTGTGGACCTATAATTTAGTGGATTACACCTGTTGCACTTCTTGAATATTGGTGTGACCCGTGCAGAGTTACCCAGTCTTTGGGTACGGAGTACGGATCTTTCGTCAAGTGAGCGGTTGTATTTGATTGTTAAGTATGGAGCTATTGCATCAACGTACTCTGAAATGAACGTAATTGGTGTACAGTCTGGACCGGAAGACTTTTTTTATTAAATGATTTAAGATTCTTCACTATTCCGAGGATATCTACTACTAAGTTACTTTTGATGACAGCTGTTCTTGATTCGAATTCTGGAATATTCTCTTCGTCTTCTTTGGAGAAGGAATTTCGAAAGGTTGTGTTTAACAACTCTGCTTTAGTAACACTGTCATTGGTAGTATTGCTATCGCGCAGCGAAGGCATTGTTTGTGTCTTGCGCTAACATACTCTACATCCGACAAGAATGGTTCAAATGGCTCTGAGCACTATGGGACTTAACTTCTTAGGTCATCAGTCCCCTAGAACTTAGAACTCCCTAAACCTAACTAACTTAAGGACATCACACACATCCATGCCCGAGGCAGGGTTCGAACCTGCGACCGTAGCAGTCGCGCGGTTCCAGACTGTAGCGCCTAGAACTGCTCGGCCACTCCGGCCGGCTCGACATGAATCTCTTTGGATATTCTTCCAGGTTTCGAGACAATGTTTCGTTGTGGAAACTAAGCATCTTGCATTGAAATCCGCTCTAAACTTCGAGCTTCTGTAAAAGATCGCCAGTCTTGGGAATTGTGCGTTCCTTTAAATTTGGCTTGCTCTTTTCGTTGTTGCGGCAACAGTGTTCTGACCTGTTTTATATAGCGAGGGGGATCAGCACCGTCGTTTGTGAATTTCTTGGTATAAATCTGTCAGCAGCTGTCGATATTATTTCTCTGAATTCATGCCACATCTGTTCTACACTTACACTTAATTTAGAGCGAGTGGAGATTGTATCTCAGGAAGGTCTCAAGCGAATTTTTATTCACTTTTTTGAATAGGTATATTTTTCATTTGTTTTTGGAGGATTTGGGAGATACGGTATTCAGTATCGCTACAACAATCCTGTGTTCACTAATCTTTGTCTCCGTTTTGACGCTCGTTATAAGCTCAGGATTATTTGTTGGCAAGAGGTCAAATATGTTTTCACAACTGTTTACTATTCGAATAGAC
Organism: Schistocerca americana; assembly: GCF_021461395.2. Lineage (NCBI taxonomy): Eukaryota > Metazoa > Arthropoda > Insecta > Orthoptera > Acrididae > Schistocerca > Schistocerca americana. Next base: position 899,637,714 of record NC_060120.1, on the reverse strand, counting down.
TCTTGAAGTAATAGCACGAAATAATTTTCAGAGCATGTATTTAGCACAATGCATTTAGCTCTCCTGATATTACTTCTACATATGAAGATAACTGTCTATCCAGTAGACCCTCAGTCGGATTATAAATTTCCTTTGATATCGAGTATATCGCAGTTGCTTTATTAAAAGTTGGTCTGATACCGAGCGAATATTTTTCGGCAGTCAAGCACCATTGTATCCACCTAAGTGACTTGATTCATGGACTGCAGATTATCTTGTGAGGAAATGCAAGCTGGGTTTCACATGGCCGATGTTTTCAGAATCTATGCTGGTTGGCATGCTGGAGGTAATTCGACGAGATACATCGTCACATTTGAGCTCAGAATATGATAGTTTTGTTGATCACTTCTGCTACCCTTTTTGAAGATCGGTATAATCTGTTCTTTGAACTGCTGGGCGTAATTTTTTTTGTTCGAAGTACCTGTCATGTGAATATACAATTTATCTACACCGACAACGTAAACGTTAATTGAAGTGAGTAATCGTAATCGCAAGACTACTGAGAACGTGTACATCAATATCTTGTTTTTAGCTCAGAGGCAGTTCAGCTAATCAAAGAGTTTACACAGCACACATGAAATACGTAGCAGACGCTTCACTGTTCACACCACTCTCCCTGAACCCCCGCCCCAAGTGCCAGCAGTATTTAGGGTTGAACGTATGTGGCACCCAAAATGAATTGTGATTTGCAGTTCTCGTGGAAGCACGTGCAATGACGATGGAAGAGGAGGAGTGTCTGGTATTCTGGTAAGACTACATCTTTTTGGTTTCGTCTTGGTGTTAGCTGGGTTGAAGGATGTGCTGAGTGTGCCGATTGATATCGTGACGGAAGAGCCATTGAAATCGACATGGAGCGTTTTGTGATGACGTGCTATGGTAAGGACTTCGAATAGCACCGTGCCAGACGAAAACTTATTTTCGCGACTTTAAGTCGCAGAAAGCGGATGGTCGCTGGGTAAAACGTTCTTTGGAAATCGCAGGATAGAGCTTTCGGATTTACGAGTGAAGATGTTGCGCAAAATCCGTGGCCTCAATAATACTGTTTCACATGTCAGTAAAGAATTCTCCTGGGTAGTTGAAGTATCTGTCCATGCAATAATTCATAGATTGTTGCATTGAGATATTCTTTGAAAGCTGACCGGAGGCGTAGCAGAACAATATGTAGGCTGTCAGTCCAATGCTCTGTGGCAGGACAGCTGAGGGAGGCCTTTAATTGTTGATGAAGCCGTTCTGTAAGGCCTCTAGGAGCGGAGTGGTAGGCACAGGTTTGAATACGGGCCGAGATGTGCTGAGAGTGCCTTAAAGAGATATGACGCAAATTACTTGCAGTGATCAGTAGTAACGCGGAGGGAAATGCTGAAGTGCGGGATCCACTCATGGAAGAAGGTCCGAGGTGTTTTTGCTGCCATTGTGTTTTTCATAGGATAGACCTCAGGCCAACAAAAGAAAAAGTTGCTGTGAGGCAATACTGGTAGCCTTCTGACAGTGGCAAAGGTCCAACGATGTCGATGAGGATGCGCTCAAAGCGTTAATTCGGTGGGGCGAAGGTTCAGAGCGGAGCTGTTACGTGTCGAGTAACTTTGTTGAGCTGACAAGCATTGCACTGGCGAACAAATGCCTTACAATGTTTCTCAACTTTTGACCAAGTTCATGTCTTTTTCAGTAATTGCCTTTACTCCCTGATGAGACAGGCTGTGAAGAGACAAAACTGCTTGGTTGCCAAAATCAGCCATAACGAACGGTCGCGCTTGTGGCATTGATACGTTGCAGTAACTTGTTACATTCGAGCTCCGGCCGCACGGGATTAGCCGAGCGGTCTTAGGCGCTGCAGTCATGGACTGTGCGGCTGATCCCGGCGGAGGTTCGAGTTCTCCCTCGGACATGGGTGTGTGTGTTTGTCCTTAGGATAATTTAGGTTAAGTAGTGTGTAAACTTAGGGACTGATGACCTTAGCAGTTAAGTCCCATAAGATTTCACACACATTTGAACATCTGAACATTCGAGCTCCGCATTTGGATGTATCAGATCTGTAAGCCTGAAGATGCTACAAGGCATGCCTTGAGCTCACTCTCTCCTTCCTGGGTGTTGTAAACTACTATGAAATCAAGTTCTTTCGTGATAGCGTCAATACGAGATGGTGCATCAGCTGGTCCATTTTGCTCACCATCAACTTTCTGAATGCAAAACGAAATACAGCTATCATAACTAGCTCAGTGATGCTGTGTTTGGAAGGCAAAGTGGCTTATGCTCTGTGAGAAATGTATAATGTCCATTTTCAGGCCACTTTTTCATGGTGGCGTTTTCTGCATAGAGCTTACGGTCATAGATCGACTAATTTACTTGGAAAGATTTTCTTGCTGAAGAAAGGTAGATGTTCCCAGTCGTTTTGCACACGTATTTGTAACACGGCTGCAGTTGCAGTTGTTGACGCATCTACCCTACATGACAGAGGTGCATCTTTACTTTACTTTACTCCTCCGCTCTACATCACAATGTCCTGCCATTTTATCCGATCCATGGCTTTCCGTCTCCATCCTCTGACACCCAGCTTTTTCATGTCTTTTTCAACTCAATCCACCCTTCTCTTTCTGGAGCGTCCCCTCCGCCGTCTGCCTCCAGCCTTGCCATCAAAAATCCTCTTACATTCTCTGTCTTCTTCCATTCTGACCACGTGCCCTGCCCACCGCAGTCTTCTTATGACACAGAGGTGCATCATGATCTAACAACGCAGCCTCTGCCATTGCAGCTTAACTTTAACCAAAGGTGCTTTCTTTTTATCAGTCCACTGTAGCGTGTCTCCAGGTTCAGACAAACCTTTTAGTGTTCCACTGAGAGGTGCTGTCATCGATACATGATTCCGCGCGAAACGTCTATAAAAGTTGATTAAGCCTAATAAACGATGTAATTCTCGTACTTTAGTGAGCTGGGGAAACTGAGAAATAGCTTACATTGTGTCTTATGGAGTGTGTTGATGGGATAACCTATAGTTTTACTTCTATCACCCTGGAGGCCCATTTTTGCTACTTAATCACTAAGCCACGTTCCAGTTGTCTAGTAAATAGTTGCTATAAATGTGCTACATCCTCTGCCGTGTTAGACTACATTACAGGCAGATCACTATTGTAGACATAACACTGTCCAGTTTCTTCACCCACGAAGCGCTAGAAAGTCTGGGTAGTATTGCACAGTCTGAATGTCATTTACACAAATTTATAAAATCTGAATGAAGTGCAAACAGCGGTTTTAGGTATATCTTCTGGTGCAATTGGTATATGATAAATAGCACGGACGAGGTCGATAATTGAGAAAACATTTCATGAATGTGTATAGCAGAGTCTTCGGAATGCGGTACAGGAAAACGATCAGGCACCGCTCTGGCGTTAAGTTGGCGATAGTCACCACGTAAGCACCATGCACTATTTTTCTTACGAATTATTTTTCTTAGGAACTATTTGCAGTGGAGAGGCCGAGGTGCTACTCGAAGGGCGACAGATCGCTCGTGCTGGCATAAAAGATAACTCTTGCTTTGCAGTCTTTAGTTTTTCTGGATGAAGACGATGAGGTCACGTGTGAACTGGTGGGTCCGAGTGTAGAGATAATTTAATGTACCGTTGTATTACTGGAGATGGAGTAGGTGACCGACAGGTGATTGCAGGGTACTGGTGAAGCAGATAGTTGTATGGCGAATAACCTGCAATCACTTTGATGTCAGCAAGGGCGTCACGGCATAAGTTGCCACAACTGTGTTGTAGAGTCAAGAAGGGTCGATTTTGAGGATCTGGGAGCAGACTGAAAAGATGAGTGCGATCCAACAATCAGGTACAGCACATTGGTAACAATGAATCTCCATACGAATTCTCGTCGGAGATCGAAGTTTAGTTTAAGCTGATGTAATAGCAAGCCTTAATAGAAGAGCCTTGTGGTAGACATGTGACTGCCAGCGGCATTCCGACGTGGAAGACGAGAGAAGGGATAAACTGTGAATCAACACCTGTGTCAGTGAGAAACTGCAGCTTAGCAGTCGCTACCGATTTCCGGTAGCGTTTCCCTTGACACAGGTTCGTCGACACTGCCGAGCTTTAGCTCCATACTTTTTATGATATCGACATATGTTCTCCCCGGTGGGTGAACACTTTTGCGGCAAGAGCGTCGCTGTCGCAACGCATCTGTGGAGCGCCGTATTTGTAGGGCTGCAACTTGATTAGACACTTCGGCTACTTGTGCTTGCAGTGCTTCTAGAGCAGACTGTCCGGCGGAGACGGTTGCAACGGCCCTCGGTGGATATATCTTGACTATTCTGTCAGCAGTTTGACCCAGAGCGTTGGGACCCCTGCACAAACTGTGAGTATTTTCTGTGCATCTGCAGGTAAGCGCGACAGCAATCTATTCCGCTGTAAATCAAAAATTATTTTTTGCCGACCATCAACAGCATCGATATACTTAGAGAAATGCATGATACACCCTGTGCTGTCTTACAGTATATTTATTCTCAACCTGTATGGATCGTGGATCATCTTCACAGTGGAAAAATATCTATTGGGACAGCTTCAAATGTCATACATGCTATTTAACCAGAAAATTAAACGCCATTGCTGACTTATCTGAAAATGATATTATGGTGTTAAGTATCATTTGCTAACGTTTTCAAGTAAGCAATGACGTATACTTTTCTGGTTAAGTAGCATACATGTCATGTCAAATTATCACTGCTTCCAATGTGAATATGGTCCGTGATCGAAACTGGTTGCGGATAAGTGTATTGTAAGATGGAACAGTGTGTATCATGCATTTCTCCAAGTATTCCGCAGTGTATCGTTGTGAGCTGTGTTGCCTACCAGCGTGCGAAGACTACGAAGTACTTGTGAGCGTGTGCGGTCTCAAAGTTCTTCAGATTGGAGCAAATTTTCAAGTTCTTTAGCTTCTGTGACAAGCGCGTTACAAGCACGTGCCTGATAGAGGCATATTTTTAAGTGCTTGGCGGTGAAGCTAGGATGTTTCGTACTTCCGTAGCCATTTCATCGTTAAGTGTAGTCGCCACATAAATGCATTTAGTTTCCTGCCAGGTGATGCTGACCGAGACAAACTGGGTCTCAATTTCGGCGAACCACAATTCTAGATTATCGAAACAGAAGGGCGGGGATTTCACCACAATCGGACTAAGGACCACGTTTGCCGCTGGCAAGTCAGCACTTGTCATGGTTGACGTTGATTACGCGAAGTGGTTGTTCACTAGAGATTCTGCGCGGCGCGGATGACGCGAAAATATGCGTAAGATGCGTTTTATCGTTCCGGACCGCGAATCAGTTTTTTCGAACTTCGATGCGGTCGTTATGGCGCGTGATCCGGGAATTCTGGGTCACCAAATATCATGTTTATCAAATATCACTTTATTTATAAAGAGACAACAAAATGGTTAATTACAATGATTAGTAGTAACCGTAAGACTGCTACGATCGTTTGCATCAGCACTTTGTTTTTAGGTCAGAGGTAGAGAGGACAATGAGTTTACGCTGTACACATGAACTATGTAACAAACGACTCAGTGTTCACGTCAGTGCCCACAGACATGCAGTATGTTACGGTTAAGAAATGAACTAACCCATATGCAAATTCTGTGTAAAATGCGTCAGGGATTACATCGTACCGTGGAACCTTCCTTAGTTTTACCTCATATCAGCTGCTTCTCAACACCACTGGCTCTAATAATTTTTTTATGTTCGATGGCGCATGAGCTGAACATGGCCAGTATTTCTGGATCTTTCTTTGCAGAGGAACATTTGAAAATGGAGTTGAGCTTTTCTGATTTTCCATTGTTACTCTCAGTTTCGGTTCCTGTGTCGCTCATGTGTGTCTGACCGCTAACTTAAGTGCCACTGTCAGCCCTTACAGACGACCAGAATTTATTTGAGTTTTGTGAGAGATATTTTTATAAGACTCTGCTAAGGTAGACGTTGGAAACCACACACACATTGGTTTTTTGGTAGCCACACGCATCACATTCAGCATCGATCTGTATGCAGGCTTATGCTGTGTTTAACACTATTTTGCAGCGGTCACTGTATACCATTTAGTATTCCTCCCACCATGAACTGTTCTTTAACTACGCTTTCCTTACTGATTGGTGAACTATTATTCTACAGTTGAGCCACTTGTCTACCACAAACTCCTACCCAGAGCTTAATGTTTCCAGTTCCACGTTGAGAAGTGACGAAATTGCCTTTTTACCTTGTTTACTGAATCCTTGTTGTTGCAGATGCCTCATAGTCAGTCATACCAGTTTCAGTGTGCACGTTCTCATAGAGCGGAAGTTTAATTGCTGTCACTAAATGTAATACACTGGGGTGAAAAAAGTCATGGGGTTGCGGTACCCACACATACAAATGGCGGCAGTATCGCGTACACAAGGTGTAAAAGGGCAGTGCATTGGTGGAGCTTCTAACAATGCCACCACTTGCAAAGTAGGTTAGAAATCAGATTAATAATGTTGCTCACGCAGCATATGTTCGCTTTATCGGGCAACAAGAAAGTTATTGACCGTGGATGGTATCGTCAGAATGGAAATAATGAAGTCACTGTAAAAAAGCCATTAATTTTGGCACTTATCTTGAATGGATTCCGACGTAGATTTCGTCGAAGTTGTTATGGCTCATCTTGTTGATTCTAGCGTGATTCCACTTTGACTGCTAGAAGGTCCAGATCTGTATTTTAGGAATATTTGAAGACCTAACAAATGCGTTTTTCAGGAAATTCTTAATGATCAAACAATCCCAGATCAGAACAATGGCATGGTAGAAATAATTTTTGACTTGGTGTTCACGATCCACATTTTTATTAAACTTCTTGTAAATTCACATATACTTCTTCTTAATTGTCACAACATCAAGAAAACAGTTTTGTGTCAATCTTCATATAATTAATTTCCACTTTAACCAAACACAAGGCTTGACTGTTCTTTTACATAGCGAAATAACGACTTAACTTCTGCAAAGTGAAACAAAGACTGCTCTGTGCGCATTCGCGCCAAAACGGTTACAAGTAAGTCAATGATTATGACAGTCTCACAGAAATGAATACACACAAGAACCATATTACTGTAATATATCGATACATCGGAGTACGTATACATTAATAAAACCAAATGTGAATATTGTCACAAAAATATGTCTGTTACTTCGCAGAAAAGTAGTACGATATTACTGGTATCGAGAACTGGAGTTGGAGTGCCGTAATGGTGACGTAAATAAAGAACCATTACAAGCTGTCATTTGTACTCAGTTGATTCATGCAAAAAGGTTTCCGGTGTGATTATTGCAGCACGACGGGAATTAGCAGACTTTGAATGCGAAATAGTTGGAGCAAGACGCATGGGACACACCATTTCGGAAATCCGTAGTGAATTCAATATTCCTTGATCCACAGTGTTAATAGTGTACCGAGATTACCAAATTTCAGGCGTTACTTCTCATTATGGAAAATCAGACGCGGCAGCCTTCACGTAACGGCCGAGAGCAACGACGTTTCCGTAGAGATGTCAGTGTAAAACACAAGCAACACTGCGAGAAATTAGTACAGAAATCAATGTGAGACGTACGACAAACGTATCCGTTAGGACAGTGCGCCGAGCTTTGGCGTTAATTGGCTATGGCAGCAGACGATCGACTACAGCGCCTTTATTAACAGCACATCATCGGCTGCGCCTCTCCTGGCCTCGTGACCGTATCAGCTGGACCCTAGATGACTGGAAAACCGTGACAAGTTCAGATGAGCCACGATTTCAGTTGATGGTAAGCTTCGAGTATGGCGCAGACCCCACGAAGCCATGGACCTAAGTTGTCAACAAGGCAATGCGCAAGCTGGTGGTTGTTCCATTATGGTGTGGGTTGTGTTTACGCGGAACAGACTGGGTCCTCTGGTCAAACTGAACCGATCACTAACTACATGGAGACAATTTGCTGCCATTCATGGACTTCGTGTTACCAAAGAACGATGAGGAGGTCTCACACGATATTAGGAGGTATCCCATGACTTTTATCTCGTCAGTGCACATTTCTACTGTGAGTGGTCTTAAGAACTATCTGCTGTAAATGATTTTAAGGGAAGTGTTTAGTAATTTTTCATATAATATCATGCAAACCACTTACAAATTCGTTATAATTCCAATCAATGGCTTGATGACTGAAGTTTCCTCCAGCGATGACAGTACTACTGCGGACTTAGGTACTAAAGAGCTGAGGTTTTCTCAAACGGTTTCTGTAACGGTGTGTCTATCGATCGACAATGAGTACCAGTTATACGTTTATGCACATTCTTTATATTGACTCTTGCTCAAACAATCTCTCGTGTACCTTCAGTTCTATCTTAGAGCATTTGAATTGTTTGTCTACTGCGACGAATACACTACCCTATTTTCCCATTAGCCTATCCTTACGATATTTTCTTAGATGCACAAGAAAAAGCCAGTTGCTGTCAATTTCATTTTTAGCCAGCTTTCTGTACCTCATGTTAAGTGAGATCCATTGCTTTTTATGGCTGCTTCAAACTTTGACATATTATTAGCAATTCTTGAGCAGCTGGTCACCAGGTTTTCGATAATCTCACACGTATTGGAACCTTTTCTTTGAGTCGAACACTAATACTATGCAGTCTCCTGAACGGAGAATAGTCTAATACCCTTCTGTGCGTCCCAGTAATAGAACGTTGCCTGGATAGCAAAATGAGGTACCCCTATGCTATTTAAGAAGACTCTGCAGCTCTATTCCCTGCGGCGTATGTCAAGGACATCACAGCCTAAACTGTCACAGAACATTCAAAGCCTTTGGTTCAAACCTTTCTTCCGACTGTGAGCAGGGAGCTATGATCAGTTTTGGGGACAGTGTTACAGATTGTGAGCTTAGCTGAAAATCCTTGAGCAAGGCTGATCGTTCCAACCTTCTCTGCCAGTCGCTGGAAACTGCGAATATGATCTCGGTACCCGGACGACAGTCATCATTCGTTCCAACGTGTACAACAATCTGCGCCTCATTGGAGCCTATTCTCTCAACGGCTGCCGGAACAGCCTTTCCAACATGTTGCATGATGTCGCTGAATACACACAGGTCATTTTTTTTAAATCCCTTACTGCTTTTTCCTGTAGGGGTACCAAAATTTGTAATATGTTTCAACTGTCGAAGATTGACAGATCACTACCCTTTTTCGTCCGTCTCTGTTACGAGGAACAGCAGTCTTCCCAGCGGATGAAATGTGTCACACTGGCTCAGTGTAGATTTCTGTTGGACACAGCACCCCATAGCAGTTGATAGATGGAATACTACTTTCAGTTCTCCCAGGGCTCTGCTTCTTTTATACAGAACTAATAGACCCGCCACTGACTCGTCATTCAAAACCTACTTGTTGAACACTGAAGAAATGGCAACATCCACAGTAGAGGATAGTATGTGACGTGTCTTTAGCATCTCTGTTACGTGATTCCTACGCAGTTTTAGTTTGGCTATGACCGACGGTGTATGACGGTGCTCCACGATATGTATGTATCATTACAGCGCGAAAGCGCTGTAACAAATATGTATGAAGGACGAGCGGAGAAATTTTTTTATTTTTTTTTTTATTTTTGTTAGGGGGTTGCACGTGGTTCTTCGTTTAGACCAGACCGGCGGCCATTCGTATAGCCAAAAAAAAAAAAAAAAAAAAGGCCCTGAGCACTATGTGACAACATCTGAGGTAATGAGGTAATCAGTCGCCTAGACTTAGAACTACTTAAACCTAACTAACCTAAAGACAACACACACATCCATGCCCGAGGCAGGATTCGAACCTGCGACCGTAGCAGCAGCGTGGTTCCGGACTGAAGCGCCTAGAACCGATCGGCCACAACGGAAGGCTTCGTATAGTCATCCGAACGTCTGTCTTCCTGTAGCAAGGTTTGAACGTCGAACCGGAGCTGGCTCCCAGGCAAATGTTGCGAATCGATTATTTCCTTTTGCAAAAGATTTTAATTGAGCTGACTTTGGTATTCAGCTAATGACACCATTTGCATATGCACCGATCGTATTTCATGTGCAAAAACAGTGAGCCTCGTTCGGAATGTTCGTGCAAATATAGACATCCTTAAGTAACTTCGGATGGCAGTGAGACTGGTGGTTCAAATTTGTTCCACCGGTTTACAGGACCCTGCTCCAAGATAAGTTTTAGCCCTTCGAAAAATATCTTCCTTTGGCCTTTACGGGGAAGAAACAAGTTTTTCTGAGAGCGTTTTGACCCGCGTCCACATCTATACTTTAAACTTGCACGAAGCGGTTCAAGCTTTACATGAAGATCAATAAACGGATACAGTGAAAACGAATTTTTTCTTCTAATAATCATTATCTGTTGTCGAGATACGAAGGTTTAACATCAAACTAAATGTAGCACGTAACATTCCTTCTTGCGTCAATTGTATGCACGGAAAAGGAAGTGAATCAAATAAATAAAAAAGGCATCATAAGATAAAATTGAAAACCCGCTTCCAAAAATCTAGCTTCATTCGGCTTTTACGTGCAAAACACACATTTCTAGTGAGGTTTTTTTTCGCTTGCCATTACTATGTTTCGAACTTGTGCGAATCGGTTCAGACTGTGTAAGAAGGTAGAATGTACCGAATGGTCGACCTATTGTTTTATGAAAGCTTTTTCCGTTGCCAAGATGTAGAGGTCTAAAGCTGCGCATAAAATGCATGTAAAATCTGGTTTTGCTCGAATCGCATATACAGAGACGGTTTAAAGTGACACAGTTAATAACAAAAAAAAGTCTTATGGTATTTATAAGAAGTTTTGCAAAAATCTTTCATCATTCGGGTTTTACACGTAAAAAATCACGCTTTTTCACGTGAAACTGTGTTTCGTAGAAATGCGTTGCATTTTAAGCGTTACATTTGATTATATTTAAAAAAAACTGGTTATCATAGTTGATTATCGTTTTGTTGTTTACATGTTAATGATTATATTCACCAGCGGTGGAAAATCGTTGGACGTGTAAAACAACGCATGTACCAAACCAGTGTTGGCCCCAGCCCCGTACAAAATGATCTACTATTTCATCGGACATTTCAACCTGTCTCGACAACCAGCCAGAAAATCAAACTAACCCGACAATTGATACGAAAATAATTGTAAGAAAAAATGTTATCTTATTCATAATCAACGGAAAATGTTTTACAGAGTTTTCTTAAAAAACTACTACGCTATTTTCTATAAATATTTATTTTCGGACAAAACAAGCTTAAGTCCGTTAATTTTCTTACAGGTTTGAAAAGCTGATAGTAATTTGTAGTGCATACATTATTTCGCAGTTCTGCTTATTTCAGTCAATAACACTCATATTTAATTCGGATTGGTTGTTGCAACATTTCGCACCAAAACTATTCACGTGATTTATTCTAGCGGTGGTTTCTTAATTTTCAATTTTCAACTTTAAATAAACAATGACAATAATTTTAAGGTGAGAGATGATACCAAGATACATGCTTTTCAATAGTTTATTATTTGTTGCGTGGATCGTTCATCTTGCAATACAGTAAGTTTTTGAGTAAATTTGTCTACATCATAAGGTTGTTTCGTAAGTTTATATACGTAATATAAACTATGGGGTGTTTGTAAATTAGTTATACAAAACTAACCTTTAATGTCCGAGACACCAATAAATGCAGTATATGTTCAAGTTTTATTTAGAAGTGCTCAATGTAGCTACCTTTTGTAACACAACAAATGCCTCACCTATAATTATTTTACTGCCAAATCATATCCTGATGTATGGTGCAACTGCTTGTGTTACCCGTTGTCGCAGCTCGTCGACGTTTTCCGGAATGGAAGGAACAAACACTCTATCTTTAATGTACACGCATACACAGGAGTCCACTGGGGTTAAATAAGATGATTGTTATGGCCAGGAAGTTCCTCCACTACGTCCAGTGCAAGTCGGCACGTTTCTACGGCGGAAATATCTCGGTGTCGCTGAAAGCCGTTACCCACGTCCTCCTGGTGAGGCGACTGCCCGCACGGCCTGCCTGATGTGCGGAGGAAACAACTGTCAGGCGGATGCAACACCACACATATTCATTTCTAAACTGGCATGTCTCGTTGATTTAACCAGACTAGAAGTGCAAGACTGTCGAACTCTCTGAACTGCAGCGCCAGAGACTACTGACCGACCTTGGCCTGGCGCGCTACGTGATACACAGCCAGTTTCGTTGAAACGATTGTAATAATTTACATAACAGTTTTTACACTACTGGCCATTAAAATTGCTACACCAAGAAAAAATGCAGATGATAAGTGGGTATTCATAGGACAAATATATTATACTAAAACTGACATGTGATTACATTTTCACGCAATTTGGGTCCATAGATCCTGAGAAACCAATAGCCAGAACAAACACATCTGGCCGTAATAACTGCCTTGATACGCCTGGCCATTGAGCCAAACAGAGCTTGGATGGCGTGTACAGGTACAGCTGCCAATGCAGCTTCAACACGATACCGCAGTTCATCAAGAGTAGTGACTACCGTATTGTGACGAGCCAGTTGCTCGGCCACCATTGACCAGACGTTTTCAATTGGTGAGAGATCTGGAGAATGTGCCGGCCAGGGAAGCAGTCGAACAATTTCTGTATACAGAAAGGCCCGTACAGGACCTGCAACATGCGGTCGTGCATTATCCAGCTGAAATATAGGGTTTCGCAGGGATCGAGTGAAGGATAGACCCATGGGTAGTAATACATCTTAAATGTAACGTCCACTGTTCAAAGTGCCGTCAATGCGAACAAGAGGTGACCGAGACGTGTAACCAATGGTACCCCATACCATCACGTCGGGTGATACGCCAGTATGGTGATGACGAATACACGCTTCCAATGTGCGTTCACCGCGATGTCGCCAAACACGGATGCGACCATCATGATGCTGTAAACAGAACCTGAATTCATCCAAAAAAATGACGTTTTGCCATTCGTGCACCCAGGTTCGTCGTTGAGTACACCATCGCAGGCGCTCCTGTCTGTGATGCAGCGTCAAGGGTAACCGCAGCCATGGTCTCCGAGCTGATAGTCCATGATGCTGCAAACGTCGTTGAACTGTTCGTGCAGAATGGTTGTTGTCTTGCGATCGTCCCCATGTGTTGACTCAGGGATCCAGACGTGGCTGCACGATCCGTTACAGCCATGCGGATAAGATGCCTGTCATCTCGACAGCTAGTGATACGAGGTCTTTGGGATTCAGCACGGCGTTCCGTATTACCCTCTTGAACCCACCGATTCCACATTCTGCTAACAGTCATTGGATCTCGACCAACGCGAGTAGCAATGTCACGATACGATAAACCGCAATCGCGATAGGCTACAATCCGACCTTTATCAAAGTCGGAAACGTGATGGTACGCATCGGCGCCATCGGCCATCGCCATCGGCGCCAACCTTGTGTGAATGCTGTGAAAAGCTAATCATTTGCTAATCATTTGCATGTCACAGCATCTTCTTCCTGTCGGTTCAATTTCGCGTCTGTAGCACGTCATCTCCGTGGTGTAGCAATTTTAATGGGCAGTAGTGTATTTTGGGTGGTGGCTTTTGATATTTAGTTCTGAATTGTCTCTGAAATGTAGTAGCGGATTTGGATTCATGAAACCATAAACAACATTGTGCACACTCAGCACTGTTATACGACTCCATGATGACTGCTCGAACAACTCATTCACGAACAGCACCATCAGTAATGTCAGGAAGAAACAGTATTAGGCGGGAATAAAACTTGAAGACATACTGCATTCAGCGCTGTATGAACAGTTTTGTGAGTTATTTACCCTTTTCACAGTTAAAAGTTAAAGCATTTCCAATTCATGGTTACTTTTGCATAACTAATTTATAAAAACAGTATATTTGGATACATTGTTATCAAAACAGTATTTAATATTTAATTTAGTATCACATTTATGTGTTCTGTTGATTTGTGCAGTGTCTACATATGCAGTCTCATGTTTATATGAGCAAAACGTGCCTAAATAACAAATTAAAAAATTAAAAATATGAAACAAAGTAATAGACCATGAAAATAAAAAAATAAAAAGAAAACACTTGCGAGCACGTGACTTTGATGTGCTGGTTAGGCTAGTGTGCTTAGATGACACAGTAGGCTATCCTGAACAGGTTCAACCATAGCAGGAAGGTAATTATTCAGCAGCCAGACTAACGAGGCCAAATTCAAGCAGTATGGTTTGAAAGACAGTAAAAAAAACTATACCGGATCAGTCGTCCCCCGAGACAGCAAAAATCTGCATCGGTGGCCAAGCTTTATAGGTCTAATGTCAAAATTATGGTAAAGTTGGGAACCAGAATAAAAAATGTTCCTATAATAACACAGAGAAGGAGAAATATGCCCTTGGGCAGAGTTAGGGATGTAAAAGAAGTGAACTAGCTTTGCGACTTACATAGCAGCTTCAAATACATTTAAATCGAAACATCACGGCATATTCGCACTTTTTTACGAGGTACCCTACTTCCGGAGTGCAGAGAGATCTCTTAGCTGCAGGGTGTTGGCACACCTACATCTTGCAATTTGTGGATCGAAGTCCGTCATACTGTGTCCAAACGCCGTAAGTTCCGCCAGCCACGGTAAACAACACATAATATCTTATGAGTGAAGAGCATACACAGTATAGTTAAAAATGTTTTTCTGAGGTAATAATATTCCTGTGGGTAGATTTGTTCCTGCAGGGAAGCTAAGACAGTTTTTTGATTTCTGGGTGTATAAAGGCACATTTGCATGCCGAGCGTGAGTTTCCGCGGAAACGCGAAATATTAATTAAATAAATAATCAGTGACAAATAAATAAAGCCTATGGCACACAACTGCAGCGCTGTGTCGCTGATAAAACAAAAGCACAATTACGTTACTCTTATGTTTGATTAAGAAAGGGAGAGCTCTGGTTGAAGTGGTGCGAGAAGCACGTCTTTTATTTTATTGTCTGGCACACCGCCATATTTCATGTTATAGAAGAATACTGCGAGTTGCAACCACACTAGGCACTCGATTCTGTAAAGAATTATATTTATAAAAGTAAGTAGGATTATGAACTGTAGGCTTATTCATTGAATATATCTGATTTAACTAACTGTGTAACTTTTTTATGTTTAGTAGACAATCACCTCTGTACGACGTATTGGCATGGCTGGCAAATTATTGTAATATTGAGATTTAGATTATGAGTCCGCACCTACCGCAGCAGTCTTTGGAAACGATTTAATTACGAAGTCCGATTATTTCAGTTTTATTTCACGGTCAACTACGAGTAACATTGCCTTTACGAAAAAGCCATTGTCAAGCGTCTGATAACGAATAATTAAACGTCCACGTTCCAGATAAGCAAATACAATTGCAATCACAATCACCATCATACAGATAGAATAATCAATATCTAAATAACAATATATTTTTATTTTTTAATTTATTTTATTTATTTTATATTGGCGACCGTGACAGGACTTGTTATTTTGTCATTTGTTACATTGTTCTCTTTGTTTCATGTAAAAAATCAACTTTCTGGACCTGGACGTCAATGTATGAGAGATAACAAAATCTGAAGATATTTTCCAATTCTGAAATTTTGCGGGAAGACGCAATGAAACTTCCAGCAAAATAAGGTAAGACGCAGCATCTTTGCATTAGCAGGCTTGACCAGACGTATAATTCAGTGTATTAGCTTTTCAGTAAATTCTGTAGTGTTTCTTTTCCGCATAACAGTTTCAGTGATAAATTTCATTCTCAGTACTTTTCCCTAAACAATAACGTATGCAACAATACCAATACACGAGTGTACAATATGGCCGACTTCTGTACGATATCATGTAACATGGCCAGCAGCCATTACCAATAATCTCAAATTCAGTTTATATTTTTAAATTAACAGACAGCCATTGTTGCTACGAGCGATTCATGCTAAACTACATTTTATTTTAAAATCAGTGTCAAAAATTTTCTTGAAACATATATCACGTGTGGCATGGTAATAACTAGAAAACAATACGCAAAAATGGAACAGCAAGGACGTACTATTCAGACGCAATCCGACTCGGACGTGAGACAAGTGTTAGAAAATGACTTTACGACAGCAACCGGTAGTGACGATTCATCAAACACTGACGCAAGTGTTGACGAAAATTTTGACGATAGGCCGTCCACTACAAAAATTTCAAAATCTCAATCAGAGCCCATGTTAATGCATGACGTCACGTCTAATGACGCGGCGGGGGCAGAGACCTTGCAAACGGTAAACATTGCCGACATGTTACAAGTGCTAGTGAAACAAAACGCAGAAAATATGGCAACCATAAGGAAACAGAACGCCGAAAACATGGCAACCTTAAAGGCACAATTAGAGACACAAAATGAACAGTTAAAAACACAAAATGACGAAATCAAATCTGATCTCATAGCAATCAAGATAGGTAATGACACTTTGTGTAAACGTGTGGAACTTATAGACGCCACACTGACCAAACAGATGACCGAACTCAGTACTAAATTTTCCCAGCTCAATACGAGACAAGAAATGACTACAACTGACGTAGCACTTTTACAGACACAAGTAAAAAACCTTAATGTCACGTGTGAAGTTCTTACTGAACAAATTCAAACATATCCTTCAGTACATGACAGCCTTGAAAAACGAATTACTGACGTACAGAATAAATTTGACAATGTTGAACAACACCTGACTGACATCTTACAATCAGATGCCACAGCTCATTTTCAAAATATTAATAAAGAATTTCATGATTGGGTTGAGAACAAAGACAAACATTTTGATAGATGCTTACGTGAAAATTTACCAACAATTGTGCACGACTCCGTAGCGCAATACATTACTAATAACAAACAGCTGATCAGTGACGCAGTACAATCCGTCACTGCACCCATGAGACAATTCACCGATCAACTACAGTCTGAATGTAACGAAAATATCAGTCAAAATGTACAGTTCAGAAACCAATATACATTCGAGTATGATACACACATTCCGCACACGACAAATACACAAGAACAAAACACACCACGACTACAACACATACCACGATGTGGAAACACAAACACAAGCTATTATCATGGTAAACCACAGCAACATTATCGTAATTACTCGCCAGCTGAACATACCAGTAATTACAGTGGAATAAATTCATATCACAATGCGAAGGAAGATGAAAGCTTAATGAAACACAGGCAATTTCAGATTTTTATCCCAGAAAAACGAACCATTCATCCGGTGATTTTTCTTAAATCTTTTAGTAACGCATTTCCACGCACTTGGAGTGACCGGAAAAAGATTTCATATATTGTCGGTTACATCCAAGGCGATGCAGCTGTCTGGGCATACAGTCAAGCTGACGTATGTACCACGTACAGTGAGTTTGAGCGTGCTTTTCTGAACAAATTCTGGTCGCAATCCGTCCAGGAGCGACTCAGAAGACAAATTTTAGAACCTGAAACTTTTAACAGTAAAAATGGTAACTTACGCAGATATTTTGAAAAATACTTGAACATGGGACATTTTTTAGACGAACCAGTCGCAACGCGTGATATACTCCGTGCGTTGAAGGCCAAATTGCCTTTCAACATTAAAGAAAAACTCCTACATATCCCGGATGACGATTCAGATTATTTTTTAACAGCCTTAGATTCGGTTGACATGTTACTTGAAGATCAGCGCTTCGCGCGGCAAAACAGCAGCCACAATGTTTACACTAGTGGTATGCAAAACATGCAGGCTTGCCAACTCAATTCTGGCGCACCCACAGTTGGATACGCGGTACAGCAAAAACAGCAAACTCACATGCCGTCTCAATACGGAAATCAAAATCAACACGCGTATTCCAATACAAACAATTGTTACAACAGTAATAACATTTCATGCGGCAATCCATACAAAAGGCACCGCGGTAATAACTACAACGGTAACAACGGATACAAAGGTAATAACAAAAACACAAACAGAAATAGAAATAATAATAACTACGAGCCAAGACAGCATCAAGGTTGGACTCGTAACGATCAGTACTTTCATTCAAACTCTGATTTAGCACAGCAGCTACCAGGTCAAAATTGGAGCATACCTTACGACCGACAGGTAAGTTATAATGCGCAACAGCAACAACAACCGCAAAAGTTTGGAGATCATAATAGGCAATATCCGAATGTGAATATAATGGAAATGACACCTGATGCACAACCTCAATCTGTGTCAGTACCTAATACAAATGCTAATCCAACAAACTAGAAACAGTCACTACTTTGCCCCAGGTCGTGGCTGAAGAATTCTTGGGGGGTGACTTCAATGTTAATCAGTTATTTGACACCACACTTGAACAACAGAATAATGATATGCCGAGTAATTCTAAACAAAAACTACCTGTTTTATTTATAAGATACAACCACAATAACAATATATCAGATGAATTTTTACAAGACAGTACACAATGTCGTTTAAACACAAATGAAATTGTTTTAGCATCTACTACTGGTGTAGTAGGTGGGATTCCAACTACTATTATCCTAGATACAGGTGCAGCTGTGAGCGTTTTGTCTTTTAATTTCTATAAAAAGATGTGTGAATTGGAACCTGTGCCTGAGTTTCCTGCCCAAAACTGTAAAATAACTACTGCACTAGGTAATAAGTCATGTAGGGTTACGAAGCAAGTTTTTGTAAACGTTAAAATAGGTAATGGAACCGTACAATGGCCATTCCTGGTTGTACAAAACCTTGTGACAAATTGCATATTAGGAATAGATATTATGAGCGAGAAGGACTGCATTATAGACTTCTCCAAAGGTAAATGTATTTTAAATGATAAAGGCAGTGTAATTATTATTGATTTGGACAGGAGAACTCTAAAGCATGACAAACACTGTACAGGGTACAAGGTTCAGTTAGTACTTGACAAAGACATTCAAGGCATGCAAACACACTCATCTGACACAGAGATAATGGACTTGAAAACATTGCTTGATCATAAGATAAGTGAAGCTACAGCTCTCAGTGTACATGAACGTATAAAACTACAGGAAGTGTTATCCAAATATTTACAAGTTTTTACCAAACGATTAGGTGTTATCAACACGTATGTGTACAAGATTGAAGTTAAGCCTCACAAGATCTTCTACCATAAGACATATAACGTACCGTTATCTCAACGACCTGCTGTGTGGCAAGAATTAAAACAAATGTTAGACTGGAAGGTCATTGAACCATCCACCTCACCTTATTGTAGTCCTCTACTTGTTGTAAAAAAATCAAATGGAAGCATTAGGTTAGTGTTAGACGCACGAGCTATTAATGAAATAATTTTACCGGTTCACACAAAACCTGAAAATTTAGAAGAGCAATTACAGAAATTTCTAGATGCAAAATATTTTTCCACAATAGATCTCGCTAATTCGTTTTGGCAGGTGGGTATCACTCCTGATTCTCGGAAATATACTGCATTTATGTTCGGGGGGCGAACCTATCAGTTTTGTGTTCTACCCTTATGACTGAATGTCAGCTCGGGGGTATTCATTACAGCCCTGGATACCGTGCTTGGCGACGATTTAGTTGAGACAGTCACACACTATGTAGATGATATACTGATAGCTACACAATCTTGGAATGAACACGTTGACACTCTTCAAAGAATTTTAGAAAAATTTGCACAAGCTGGAGTCACAGCCAACCTAAGAAAATCAAAATTTGGTTGCAGTGAGATAAAGTATTTAGGACATATCATTAATTCACAGGGCATACGTCCGGATCCCAGTAAATTAGATGCTATCAGAAACTTTCCTAGCCCTCGAACTAAAAAGCAGTTAAAATCATTCCTTGGGCTATGTTCATTTTTCAGATGTTTTTTGCCACAACCACTTTTGAACAGTAAACATCTGCTAAATCTACTCAGAAAGAATCAAGTTTGGATCTGGTCGGAACAGTGCCAGAATGACTTTAATACAATTAAACATGCTTTAGTGAATGCTAACATATTGAGCCATCCAGATTTCAATTTAGATTTTTGTATGACTTGTGACGCTTCACGTACTGGCTTGGGCTGTTGCTTATTTCAAGTTGTAAAGAATAAAGAGGAGGAACAGATAAGAATTATTGGGTTTGCGAGTCGCACTCTAACTGAATGTGAGCGTACATACTCCACTACTGAGTTAGAAACACTTTCCATAGTATGGGCATTCAAGAAATTCAATTATTATTTATTTGGAAAACATACGGTAATTTACACCGATCACCAGGCCCTGACATTTTTGTTAACTTGTAAACTTGTACATCCTAGACTATCACGATGGGCAGTTACACTTCAGAACTACTCTTTTGAAATTAAGTACATAAGAGGTAAGGACAACACCATTGCAGACACTTTGTCTAGACTTCCACAAGGTATGAATGATACCAATAGTGACTTAGAAAATATAAATGACTACAGGATTCTCTTAATGCAAGACAAGCAGTATCACCAATATTATATTGATATGTGCAGAAACATGGCTGAATTACAAAAATCTGATCCTCACTGGTATAAGATAATAACATTACTGGTAGAAAAACACAATCATCCTTTGACTAAGTATTACAAGTTACACAATGATGTGTTATTTTACCGCCGACATCCAAATGCTACTAACTGGTGTGTATGCATTCCCAAAGAGTCTGAACGTAATCTAATTTGGCACACACACTTAGTTTGGGGTCATTATGGGACGAAAAAGTGTTTGGCAAAGCTCAGCACATACTGTTATTTTAGCAATATGAGAAGAAAAATTTACAGGGAACTAAAAACATGTGTCATATGTCAAAAATCAAAACCTCAGAATTTATCCACAAAAACAGATTTACATTCTATTTTACCCAGTAAACCCCTGGAAATTCTGTGTACTGACATCAGTGGACCGCATCCAGCAAGCTCTGGAGGCGTCAAATATATCTTAGCTTTTTACGATATATTTTCTAAACATGTAAAACTTTATGCTTTAAAATCCGCCACTGCAAATGCTATAATACGAAGATTCTCAAGTGATTACCTGACGCACGTGGGAAAACCTAAAGCAATTCTATCAGATAATGCAGCATACTACTCTGGGTACAAATGGAGAAATTTCTTGAAGGACAATAACATCAAAAGTATATTTATTTCGAGGTTTAGTCCACAATGTAACGCGACTGAGAGACTTTTCCGAGAATTAAACCGTTTCATGAGGACCTATATTTCATCAAAACATACTAATTGGGTGTCCTACCTAAGTCTTTTCGAAGACGTACACAATAACTTAAATATTTACGATACGAATTACACACCTAACGAGATCATGTTCAATTGCAAACAGAACGATCAGTGGATAGAACCATTACCTAAGTTGTCGGACAAGGAAATCACACCTGAACAGAAAATAAAAGAAGTATTGACTACATTGACACATCACGCACAAATACGAAACAAACATCACAGAAACATAATAAAAAGAAAACAAAAATTCGAGGTAGGAATGCTTGTACTACTTCGTACTCATCATAAATCTGTAGCACTCAAACGACGCAACGCTAAGTGGCGTCTGCTATATGAAGGACCTTATATAATTGTTAACATACCGCATCCTGGTGCGTATCTGTTACAACATCCTAGAACTAACAAAATTATTGGGCTATACGCACACCGAGATCTTAGAGCATTTCATGCTGAATAATGTCAAGGTCATACCCATCAAAATATTGCTAAGCAACTCGAAAAACTCTGTTGTTACAACACAGATAATAAGTAGTATAGAAATTTTCATTTCAGCGGTTCCAGTGACGCAGTTGAAGACAGAAGAACTCTTCTTTCAGCGCGCGCCTCCACCTGAAAGACGGAATATTAAAGTAAAATTTATGATTACGTAGCAGTGGATGACATATTAATTTTTCACGGAACATTTGTTACTGAAGGTACCACTGACTTGGTGTGACACCTGACGAACTGACAGACGTCATCTGTGAAGCGATCTTTTACTTTGAGAAATAGATTAGACGCACATCTCTCAACACGAAAAGCATCTATCAGTAGTCAAGGCCACACAGATACTCTACACACACGCACAAAACGCGAGGAATCGAAGATTTTCTCTCTCTTACTATTTTGAATATTTATTGAGTAGTGAAAACGCCTGGTCTTGCCTACTGATGTAATGAATGTTGTGTCTAACCTATCTTAATTTCAGATGACATCACAAAAAAAAACATCGATAATATCCCAGCAAAACCGCTAAAGAGGATGTAAATATCTGCAATTCATGTAATCAAATGTGACACAATGTAATAACCTATAGCGATGTAATGATGATGTAAACATGTTTATGTGCAACTATATTATGTTTATGCTAAGAAAATATGTGACGTGTGTATGTATAATTACTTATTTTTTTAACTGATGTATAGTGTAACTGTTACTATGTAAAAATTTGAACAAAACGAGTGCCAAAAAGACATTGCATAGTGAACCACTGTTCACGGACATTAACGAACATTACTAACTCTGCAACTACGCGGAAACCTATGTGAAAGAAACTGTTAATGCCATTCATTATGCAGCGTATCTATGTAAACGCGATGAACGATTTCCTTGATTAATAACTACGAACATTTAGGTGAGCTATATTCAGCAAAAAACTGAAAATGTGAAGTGCGTAATTCGTGCATCGTCTAGTGACATTACTACAGTACCCAACTTCAAGGTGTTAACTGGATTAAATGGACACAAAGTGCCTGTCCAGAAAACAACACGATGGGTGGAAGAATTTTGGTTGGAACTTCAGGGAATGAAATGTTCTCGAAATGTGACGGACACTCTTACCTGGACTGTCCAAGGATCGACGCCAGCTATGTGCCGTCCGAGGTTCTGCAACCAAGCTTCCACGGAATGTAAAAAAAAAAACGAACTGCACGTGGACCAATTACTCGACGGGTCACGTCTGATCTGTAATAAGCAATGCTTTTAGTCACAACGAACTGAATCACTACGACTATAATGGAAATGAGAAATGGACACGCTTATGTATTAATCACGTTGTTATACAACGATGTTACTGTGATCAAAAAACTTTACCACGACGATACTAACCTGTAAAAAATTATTGTGCAGCGGATGAATATGAACTGTAATAACGACACGATGTGTATAGGTCAACGCACCTGAAAAATACGGACATTTTTCTTTGAAGTATTTCAAAACAATACTATGTAACTAAGAACATTCAACAATCTAAGTTGTATTGTGTTATAACAAATATTGTAAATTTAAAACTAAGTTACCTGTCATAGAATGTAGTCTTCATATGTAATCTTGGTTGAATATTTTCTTTGTGCAACGACTGAAAAACGCGCGCACACGAACAATATTAACTGCAATACTGTGCCGCATGATCTAACTGTACGATATAACGGCAGTGCCGCAGTTACACAGACGCTTCTGCGCATGCGCGCACTCTATCTGCCAACATTAGAACTTTTACGGCGCACCCGCGTCATTCAAATTTTGTATATAATGTGTATAATGTGTAATGTAAGTCATGTAAATAGTTGTAGATAACTTAGATTTTCTTGTGCCTTTAGGTGAATTGCTCGCCTGCAGGTGTGTCCTTTCGCCTCGCAATTCAGGGGGCAATATAAAGGCACATTTGCATGCCGAGCGTGAGTTTCCGCGGAAACGCGAAATATTAATTAAATAAATAATCAGTGACAAATAAATAAAGCCTATGGCACACAACTGCAGCGCTGTGTCGCTGATAAAACAAAAGCACAATTACGTTACTCTTATGTTTGATTAAGAAAGGGAGAGCTCTGGTTGAAGTGGTGCGAGAAGCACGTCTTTTATTTTATTGTCTGGCACACCGCCATATTTCATGTTATAGAAGAATACTGCGAGTTGCAACCACACTAGGCACTCGATTCTGTAAAGAATTATATTTATAAAAGTAAGTAGGATTATGAACTGTAGGCTTATTCATTGAATATATCTGATTTAACTAACTGTGTAACTTTTTTATGTTTAGTAGACAATCACCTCTGTACGACGTATTGGCATGGCTGGCAAATTATTGTAATATTGAGATTTAGATTATGAGTCCGCACCTACCGCAGCAGTCTTTGGAAACGATTTAATTACGAAGTCCGATTATTTCAGTTTTATTTCACGGTCAACTACGAGTAACATTGCCTTTACGAAAAAGCCATTGTCAAGCGTCTGATAACGAATAATTAAACGTCCACGTTCCAGATAAGCAAATACAATTGCAATCACAATCACCATCATACAGATAGAATAATTAATATTAAAATAACAATATATTTTTTAATTTATTTTATTTATTTTATAGGTGGCACGTTGATTTTTTCCCCCGAGGAGACCATTTCTTCCCCAAACCCTCCCCTGTAACATATGTGGCAAAGGGTGTAAGAACAAATAGACACAAATTTATGAGCTTCTAGAAAATGGGTTTCGTCTACAATACTAACTATCCAAATGTGCGGTGGAAGCATCCCAGAGTGTGGAAGCATGCATCCTGAACTGTAATTAAGTGTTGTGTCATATTGTACGAAATAACAAATGCCACGTTGGATGGCATACATGACATCATGTATCACATTACTTTACTTAACACGACGCATTATGTTCTATGACAAGCTACAATCACTCTTCCGTTTAGTAAGTTGTTAATATTGTTTGTAGTGAATATAACTTCACTGTAACGTAATTCAAGAGTTTCTAATTGAAAAGTTTGTTACTTACATTACACAGTTTCCGTTCGTCCCCGCGGATCTCGCTATTTGTTGTGTCAAACACGTTTTCATCATATTTGCATAAAAGTCAGTCTTCCATAATTATTTCTAAATCTTTTCCTTGTCTTTTACAAGAATATTGACATTGGACTTCCAAATTAATGAGTAAAGGTTCAGATCAGGTTAAGCCGGTATTGCGTCAAAACTTTCTACTACGCGGGTTGATCACTATTTATAATTTAGGCAACAGGCATTCCCTATGCCACGAAGTGGAAGCGCCTGCACACACCATAACAAAGATAGGCTTATGTGCCAAAATACAGTAAAAGTAAACGGAAAATAAAGAGCAACGCAGACTAAGGAGCATTGCATCTTAGCAGACGAACACCTTCATACTTAAATATTCGTCCATCGTTCATTATTTACAAGTACTTATCTACTTAAAGCTAATGAATCAGTGCCTTATTTAGGGTCATGAATCTCATTTAACAAATGTAAATTGGTCGAATATAGTACAACTATAGTTTAAAATACTGATTCCATCAGAAATTGTTACGTTTCACTGTTAGAGCCCTTTTTGAGTGCATATTAGTTTAAATCAGTTCGAGATCATAGTTAAGTGACGATTTCTTTGCATAATAGAACTTAAAACACACACACACACACACACACACACACACATATATATATATATATATATATATATATATATATATATATATATATATATATATATATAATTATTATTATTAGTCGTAAAGCTCCCAACATGGAAGATGCTAAGTAAAGATGGTTCACTTCTGGGGCTTCTTATTCTTCTTGTTTGCCCACCAGGTCTTCATTCTTTGCGAGAATTCAGCTTTTCTTTCTTCGCTCCATTTTGTTCCAGTTCTCGGCGCTTTTGTCTCTGGTTTGACCTCCCATTTGTCAACTTTAAGTTTGAAATTGTTTCTTTTGTTCATGTCTTCAGTAGTAATGTTGGCTAATTCCAGATCTTTCTTTACATTTTTAATCCATTCTCCACCATTAACAAGGGATGCTACGTATCTTACTATTTTTTTTGTAAGTCTGTGATCGGGAAGTCTCATTATGTGGCCATAGAATTTTAGACGCCTCTTCCTCATGTCTATCTCTATGTTAGAATATTCTTCAATTTTAGAATTCTTCTGTAATCTATACCCCTCTTTGGTCCATCTTGGTCCCAGAATTTTCCTAATGATTTTCCTTTCCTCTTTCTTCAGGTTTTCCATATCTGTTTTCCTTTTAAGTGTCAAGGTTTCGCTGGCATATAGCATTATTGGTTTAATTACCGACTTATAATGTTTAATTTTTGTATTTATAGATAGACATTTTTTATTGTAAATGTTTTGGACCAGCCCTAGACCCCTACGAGCTTTTAATATTCTTTCTTGTTGTGAGTATTTTTCAGAAATTATCTCTCCCAAATATTTAAAGTATGGTACCCTCTTAATTTCTCCATATTTGGTTTGTAACTTAGAAATTTCTAGATTTGTTGTTGTAAACACCGTTTTCTCAAAAGATATTTGTAGGCCAACTTTTCCTGCACACTCTTTTAAGGTTTCTATCTGTTTGACTGCCATTTCACTAGAATCTGCCATTATTGCAAGATCGTCTGCGTAGGCTAAGTAGGGGATTTGTAGGTCATCTTTTTTGGTTCCCAGTGATATTGGTTTCCAGTACTTTTCTTTTTTGAGTTCTTTTTCCCATTCTGCCATGACTCTATCCAGAACTAAGTTAAATAACAGAGGTGATAATCCATCACCTTGTCTAACCCCAGTTTTTATCTCAAATGATTTTGAAAGTTTTCTCATGAATTTCACTTTGCATTTTGTATTTGTTAATGTCTGCTCTATGATGTTCCGTGTCTTCTTATCCAGTCCTTGTTCTTCAAGAATTTTAAATAGTGTGGGTCTGTGAATTGAATCATATGCCTTTTTAAAGTCGACAAAGACATATACTGTAGGCTTCCTCCGCATTTGTCTCATCCTTGTAATCAATTTCAAGTTTAAAACTTGTTCTGGACATGATCTGTTTGGTCTGAAACCAGCTTGGAAATCTGAGATTTTGGGTTCTAGCAGTTTTTGTGTTCTTTCAAGAAGACAAGCTGATAATATCTTGTATGTGACGGCAAGTAAGGAGATTCCTCTATAGTTGTTCACATCCGATTTATCCCCTTTTTTATGTAACGGATGTATTAGGGCACATTTTCAATCTTCTGGGATTTCTTCAGTAACCCATATGTTTTGAATAATTTTAACTAGCTCATTTCTTGAGTTAGACCCTAGACTTTTGAGAAATTCGGCTACAATTCCATCTTCTCCTGATGCTTTGTTATTTTTGAGTTTGTTTATGTGTTTGATAATTTCTTCTTCAGTTGGCGGTACAGAGTCTTGCTGTTGCGGGGCTTTAGTGCTGGATATTGGAAGAGCTTCTGTTGGTTCTGGACAGTTTAGTAGCGTTTCAAAATATTTGGCTAATCCTTCACAGTTTTCTTCGTCGCTTAGTGCCAGATTCCCATCTGATTTCCGAAAACAGACATTTTGAGGGATATACCCTTTAATTTGGTTTGCAAAAGTTTTGTAGAATCCATGCGTATTATAATTTTTAAAATCTGCTTCTATTGATTCCAGTTGCTGAGTTACATACTTTCTCTTCTCTTGTCTAATAAGTTTATTTGAAAGTTTCCGTGTTTCTAAAAAGTTTTGAAGAGTTTTCTCATTTTTATTTGAACTGTACTTCGCAAAGGCTTCTGTACGATCTTGAATTGCCTTTTCGCATTCCATATTCCACCATGGATGTTTGTGCTTCTTCTTCAGTGGTATTTGCTCCTTCGCTGTTTTTGTGATTTTTTCCTTGAATGTTTCCCAGTTGTTTGCGGGAGAATTTTCCCATTTTTTAATTGTTTCTGATTCTGTTAGTTTTTGTAGGTCAAATTTTGGGATTGCTGGTGGAATTCTTGGTGTTTTCCTTCTTGGGGTGAATTGGACACGAACTCTTGTGAGATAATGATCTGAGTCAATATTTGCATCTCTCCTAACCTGGATATCTCTGATCTCTTTTTGGAAGTTATATGAGATGGCCACATGGTCAATTTGAAATTCTCCCAATTGGTTTATAGGGGATCTCCAGGTCTTCTGTTTACTTGGTTTCTTATTGAACGACGTTGAGCTGATTTTCATGTTGAATTATTGACAAAGTTGGATTAGTCGCATGCCATTTTTGTTGGTCAATTTGTGTGCTGGGTATAGCCCAACCGTCTTCCTGTATTTCTTTTCTCTGCCAATCTGTGCATTGAAATCTCCAAGAAGTATTTTGACATCATTCCTCGGTATCTTTGACATTTCAAGTTCTAATCGTTCCCAAAATTTATATATATATATATATATATATATATATATATATATATGGCTCATACTAACCATCCACTGATGAATAAATAATAATTATGTGAAAAAGTGAGGATTACTTGCCTGAAGAAAACAAGAGGCCCTTTGTAAATACATTTTACGGCTTGACACGTCAATGCTTTTCGTCTCAATTTCCTGTTAATGTCACATTCAAGTACACTATATCTACAGAAAGACGAATCGCAAACTAATTTTTTTACAAATAAGGTACTTCATGTAATGATTCACAGGACCTCTGATCCCGTAGTAATCTGTTCAGTAAATGAAACCAGTATTCGCCACACTCAACAAAATCTGTCGATATTACAACAGGATTGTCTTAGGTGGTGATTTTTTTTTTAACTTTCCTTACACATATTTCCTTAACGTAAAATACACAGTGTAAAAGAGTAGATTCTGTTCACTGTTCACGTTTTCACACAAGTCACTTGTGAAGAACGTTAGTACATCTACTGCTGTTTCAGATCAGAGAACAAGATCATTAATGGTATACGTGTAGACATCTTTCTAGGTCATGGTGAAAATAAAGTCCTTTAATTTTACCAAATTTAGGAAAGGTCAGAAGACAACTACCTGATGTCATATGATGACCATTTGGTAGAGTCCTGCATAGAGAAATTGCCTTTTGCTATTTCTTTTATGTGAAGCAGACAATTTCGGAAGAGATTTGAGTACTACTGTTTCTCCAACTAAATATTTCTTTAAATGATCTAACCTTCCGTCATATATGTTTTTCTGATTCTGGTATGGTCAGTGACTGCAACAAGTCTATTCCTTACGTTTTCTTCCAGAGCAAGTTCCTCCTTAGTCATGCTTGTAAATGGGTTAATGCGTTCGTTGGTTTCCTTGTGGTTATTAAGTAGTTCTGCAGGTTATTAGGTTTTATGAATTATTTGCAGTATTTTCAAACAGTTCAATAAATTTCATCCATCATGTGTGGTTTATTCTAGCATAAGTTGTTATAAATCTACTGAACTTTCTGAAAATACGTTCAACAAGTTTATTTTGACGGTGGTATCAAAAATCAAAACGTACTCAATGCTATAGTCGTGTAAAAAGGCTTTCATTTCTTGCCCGGAAAATTCGATGCATTGTCTGTGAGATATGTGACAGGCCTTCCAACTGTTCGTATGTAATCTTTGAAGATCTTCTTAATAATAGTAGACTCTGCCGCCGATCTCGTAACCTAATAATAGTATATGCTGTCGTCGATCTTGTAGCATACAACGTGACATATTTTGAGGAAAGGTCATACGGAGCTACTAAACACTTAACATCACCTCGTCCAGAGGTCCTGCTGACATCAAGAGACACAGCTTGTAATGACTGCTTGGTAAGATAGACTGTAATTCCGTGTAGGCTTGCCTTTTGACATAGCAAAGAAGTTTTTAAAAGCTTTTCAGCATAACTTCGCCTATCTGGAAAGTAGCGATACATATTCAGTTTCCTTAAACACTGCGTGCCACACTAATGACCACAAACATAATAAGTGTGCCCAGGTATAGTTTCTCTACAAGTATTTGGAATCCACAAACGCCTGTCGTCACCAGAAGCATTACGCCTGTAGAATGAAATGTTGGTTTGAGATTTGTAATGCTGTAAAATTTTCTCAAGTGGATTTTGTGTAAGGAGAGTCTTTTACAAGATGCACATCTGAGGTGGCATAAAATAAAGTAGCCACAAGTATTTGGAATGCACAAACGCCTGTCGTCACCAGAAGCATTACGCCTGTAGAATAAAATGTTTATTTGAGATTTGTAATGTTGTAAAATTTTCCTAAGTGGATTTTGTGTAAGGAGAGTCTTTATTTTATACCACCTCAGATGTGCATCTTGTAAAGTAGCCAATATATAACACATATCTACATAGTATTGTTAGTAGTATGTGTCTTTCATTAATAAAATTCTGTAAACAGTTATTTGTCCTGTTATATCCGAAAGATCAGTCAGTCCTTGTGATAGAGACGACAAAGCGTCAGCCACAATATTGTTCTTATCTTTTACATACTATTTTTACGAGCTACATTCCTGTAGAAACCACGTAATCCTAGGATGCTGAAGTTTACAGGTTAATAAAAAGTTCAGTGCGTTTTTCATGAATGTATCAACTGAACTTCTTAAACACCCGTATTATGGCCAAAGCTTCTAATTCAGTAGCAGAATATCCACGTTCACACTCTGAAAGGGTTCTACTAGCAAAATTAATAATGTTAATTTCAATTTTACCGCCCTTTTCAGGCATTTTAAATAGACACGCAACAATTCCAGAAAAAGGATGCTTCTGTGGCAATGCAAAAATCTAAAGTGATGTCAGAATGACATAGGATTTCAGAGTCTACAAAACCATTCTTTATTGCATCGAAATCTGTTTGACCTTTTTCTTACCGGTGCCATACAGCATTCTTCTTTAACAAATTCAACTGCTGGATTATTACGTAACTTCCTAATAACAAAATGACGAAAAAACGAACAAAGACCAAGAAAATCTTCCAACTGACGTTTTGTGTACAGAGCTGGACAATTTTTCACTGCACTTATCTTTTCAGGATTAGGTGTTATTCCTGCAGAAGTTATGACAAGACCCAAAAATTTTATTTTCTCGCAACCAAACTTTGATTTCTGCTAGTTAATTGTGAGTCCAGTCTGTGAAAATTTACATAATGTTTGGTCCAGTTATTCAAGGTGTTCTTCTCATGTAGGAGTTGAAATCAAGATGTCATCAACGTATAGTGTTATTTTGTGTAGAAGATCTGGTCAGAGACCTGTGACTATTGCCGTAATAAATACACCAGAACGTATGGTAAGTCCAAACGGTAAAACACAAAACTGAATATTTCTGCCAGCGGGTACAAAATCTGTGTATTTCCTAGACTCATTTGACCATAAGACCTGCCAATAGGAATAGCAGATATCCAGGCTCATCAATTGTTTGAAATTTGTATAATCGCGCTCCTAGACTTTCTAATTGCTTGTGGACGGTACAATTATTTTATTAACAGCATGTGCATCCAGAATGAGGTGTACTTGGTCATTAGGTTTATTTACTGCTAGTAATAGACTGCAATACAGTGACCGTGATCGTTCAGTTACTTCCCACTGGTGGAATGGAGTAAGATTTACGGCAAAATGTATCTTTGGCAACACGTCCATGTAGTACACATACGTATTTATTACGCCTGGTTTCTCCTCAAAAACACGTAAGTATTTCAAAAGTACGTTTCTTAAATCTAATTGGTGTTGTGTATCAATATAGGTAGGTTCCATTGCCTTATCCTGTATATTGTATGACTTGTTATTGTTATTCTCAGCATAGTGAGTTGAGAAACAATTTTCAGGTACACTCTTTGCGTGTAAAATATTACTTTAATTCTCTGGTAGTACTTACCATGTTCCATCGGGGTTTGCCTTAAATCTGTCTCAGTATCCTTGCCCTCGATGCGTAAGTAGAACATACTCAAAGAAAAGTCTAGTTTTCTCTTAAATCTCCATACCCAATAAGCATTCGATGACAAGATCTTTTACAGTCAGGAATGTGTTTCACACATTTCCAATGACAATATTTACTTTTGGCTACCACTTGATACATTGCGACTTAGCACCTAGAGATCCAACAATATAACAGTTTTGTACCAGGTAGATTGACATTTTGTGTACTTCTTTAATCTTTTTAGACAAATGTTGTGATAAGATAACAGAGGCACCTGTGTCTAAAGCTGTTTTGGTAGTAATTTTCCCACTATGGCATTTGTGGAGGCTTGCACTAAAACCTACATTTGTTCAGTGTGCACAGGCTGATCCATAGTCAACTCCTCTCTGATATCGGTACTATCATTACATCTCAAGAGATCGACGTGAATGCTTTGATTGCTCTCACCCCGTGATACAACAGTCATCGGAAGGCTGAATGATGTTGAAGTTAGTCTGACGAAGCTTCTGTGTGTGTAGTTGGCAGTGATTCATTGGTGTCTTCAACAATGCTAAACCAATGACCTTGAGTTTGCCATCTGGTAGCAGGCATGTCAATATCGACAGGCAACTTCACCTTTACAATTATTAATACATCTTTGTGAGAAATGGGCTCATCCCAGTACCGAATTTTGTTTAAATGTTTCTCAAAGTTCCTGCAGAGACTACCCTGTTTAGTACGGAAAGGCCCCAGGTTGGAAACATATTTTTGCGATGTCTCTTGATGATCTCTCGACCAATACTTAGACAGAAATGCTCCTTCACAATGCTCATAAATTTGACGGAGTTCAGCTGTGTCTATGGCCCAAGGGGGCTCCCTCACCTTGTATGTATCTTGTGGTGAAACGGATCTTTTGCTGTTCAGTCCAACATTGCGGTAACACACCTTTGAAGGCTCGTATGAACACAATTGGACGCGAAGCATTTATCTCTGATATAAACACTTGGAACTGTGTATACCAGAGCGAACTTTCCCCATACAAGACAAGACAGAGTGATTGTGCAATCGTTACTTCATATGACATACGGTTTGGTGCAAAGTTACTGAAATTTGTTACGTTACAGTGTGCTATATGATCTGTAGCAGTAGGACTTCCGTAACTATCACATGCTTTACTAACAGACTGTCCCGCTGATGGTAGACAATTCTTCTCGTACATTTGCAACTTACTCATTTGCTAGGGTATCCTACTGTAATGAAAACATGTTCAGATTATCAGTAAACTTCTCAAAGTTAATCTATTGTTTTTTCAGATCATTAGACTGTTTGTGTAACTCTTTGGATTGGTCATTGGATTGATTTTGTAAGTCTTTGGATTTGTTTTCTAGTTTTTATGTTATTCTTCATTGTCTTAAATTTTTATAATAACAGAGCAATAATATTATTTGTACGTCCGTTTGACATGAGATATCGCCCACCGGAACATTTACTTCATGTGAAAAACATCATGAGACTGATGAATCACACCATACGAAAGATCATCTAAATGAGCGTCTTTTTCACACAATGGATTATCTGTCGTAATAGCTACATTAGTTTAAGAGTGCGATTCCAGATCTGCTTCTGAAACTCGTCCAGTTACAACTTGCAAGTCGGCAAACTCGTTCTGTTCAACATTGAGCTCTACGTTCCTGTCTCTATGTGTAGTCGTTTTAGAAATCTTACCCATTTTCACCATAACATATCATGTACAATAAATCAAAAATATTTTTGCAAAAGTTTTGAATAATTACGATCTGAAAAAGAATCTACTAGGTAACAATGTCCAACTCAGGAATGCTGGTACAACAATGTAAATCAGTACACACCATTATTGGTAAAACATTATGAAGTCAGCCATTTTGTTGCTTAAAGTCATGTAATCCCATTAACAGTGCCAAAATTTAACACAGAGGATATTGTTATTTAAAGATATGGACAAAAATTTCAGTATTGCTCGTTGTAAGTAGCATTTGAAGCTAAAATTGCGCGATGTAGTTTGCCCTTACCTCAAATAGTGATGTGTCGACGTTCTCAAAATGTTTTCCAGATTTCATAAGAGGAATTCTCTATGTTCAATCAGCTTTTTCCTTTTTTATTGTTTATTTCTTTTTCCCTTCTAAAGTAAATTCTCCGCTGAGATGTGGTACACGGAACACAAAGAAACAAACAGCGTTAGATGATTATAAGTCATTTTGCGGTCTCACCGTTTATAATCGCTCTTACCGTTTAGTAAGTTGTTAATACTGGCTGTAGTAAACATAAAAGGCAAAAGAGAGAAAGGGCGATTGTAATGATGAGATAGACGAAAATCAGTGAAACCTATGTTGTCGTCCTCTATTTAATACGATGATGCACAATCGTGGAAAGACGATTGAACAGTTTTGTGTGTCAGAATCAACTCTGCAATAAAATGACGTTCATAAATCAGCATCGGACTTCGTTATCATGCAACTAAATGAAGATAGGTTCGTTTACTGGAATGTGAAATGAGCACGTAATACTGCGACAATGGTGGCCGATCCATTGCAACATTTATTAAGACGACCGACAACGAACATTTTCTGAAAAACATTAAAATTATCATATGAGAACAATGAGTGAGTTAAATAATACAAATGAATGAAGTAAACGTTCAGAACAACGTAATTAAACTTAGTTAAATGAAGATCCTAAGACACCACCTTTTATTCCATCCGTCACTGACACGGTCACGGCAGAAGAGAGTGCAAGACAGTACTGAGACACTAGCATTTGTCCAAAAAACAGATTCAGAGCACATATATCCAAGGTTAAATTATCTCTGAGATCGAGAAGCTGTGATAATGATAATGAATTGTGAGATTTCAGTGGGTACTAATACCAAAAAATAACAAAATGCGAATATGTCAAGACGTTTCGATTTAAATCCTTTGAAGCTGCCAGATAAGTCGAGAGGCTCGTTCCCTTTTACGTCCCTAGCTCTGTCCAGGACGTATTCTCCTCTTTTGTGCTATGATAGAAGAAGTTTTCATTCTGGTTTTATACATATAATCAGTGGGTGAATAACGTATTCTAACTTGGGAGGCACGCATGATTATACACCTTCCTTGAACTTCTATCGGGTGTCGAGCGAGGTGGTGTCGTTAAGATGGTGCGAAATTCAGGCATTATTGCCATCCTCAGGCTGAGGAAGGCGACAAATCAGCCTGGTGAAATATCGCTTAATTTTTCACTTTAGCAAAGTGTTGCGTAGTTCTCTTTGTTGTATGATTGTGTGATTTAACTTCAATGACAGTCAATGTATCTCAGTTTTCAAGAAATCTGGATGATCATAGTCTTTGGTGTTAAACACCATCAATGAACCAGCTGCCACTCAACACGAATTTTCTTAGTTAATTCAAAGTACAAAATGTACGCACTCTGAAGTGACTGAATGGTGCGACGTTGCACTTGCATTTTTATTGTATTTATCGATGTATGCAGTCACAATTATGATGTAAGAATAAATGGAATTTTCCCTTCATTCATGTAGTTTAATATAGGTCTGCAGTATATGGTGCTTGGTAGTTTTGTATATAATGCTTTGCGTTAAATTCCAGAGCGAGATATGCACCCACGAAAACCTGCAGGACGATAAAATTAATCTGATCTGATTCTTTGGCATCGCGTTTCCCAAAACTGTAAAAGTGTAATCTTGAACAACAAGCTACTCACACCACAGATACGACACAGTCCCTAACTGTAAATGTAAATATCTCACACTTTCTGCTATGAGTGGCGCTAAAGCCAGTTTAATGTGTCACTCCATTTGTTCGTCTTATGTTAATACCTACATTTAAGCATAGAATCTACAGCACGGCTAACGATCCTGGCTAAAAATTAATATTTCTGTCTATTTTTAGAATTTTTCTGCGTTATGTTCCTTGCAGTGAATACGAGCTTGCCGTATGATGTTCACTTAACAAGTGCTGATTAAAGAAGTCTTCCTTCGCCTATTTAATCATGTCTTGACTTCTTTGTTTTGAACTGATTCAACTTTTAAAATATTTTTGCGGTGATGCAGTTCGTTAGATTTTATGGGCGTGATTTATAGTTGGTATATTTTCGGGTTTTCCACAAATTTGAGGATGTCGCTGTTAACCACATGTCAATCATTGCCATATCACGATTGTGGAGTTCCAAAACCAAGAATAGTTTATTGCCGGATTGGATTTATAGGGTAGCTGCGAGGTGTGCCTGTATAGCTTGCACTGACGACGAATTTGAATGGAACAGATCGAATCTCAGTCTGGATCACAAATTTAATCTGAAAAGAAATTCTACACCGATTGCCTTTTCGTACCTTATGAAATCGATGCTTAATGTTCCTGAGTCCCTTTTTTATTCCTGAGTCTTTATTGTAACACTCTTCAACGTCAACTGTAGGATAATGTTTCAGGTTAGCAAATTTTGTTTATACAAAAAAAGTTTTTCTGCTGTTCTCAATTTCATACCTGGTTGAATAACTTTGCACCAGGCTAAATGGCGCACCAAACGATTATTTTGGAAGACAGTGGTTCAAATCCCGATTCGGTCATCTAGATTTAGGTTTTCTGTTTCCTTAAATCGATGGCATCAAATGCCAGTATGGTTCCTATTATAAGGACATGATCAGATTTATTCTCCCTCCGTCCCCCATTAGAGCTTTTGCTGCGTTTATCGACGCAATGTTAAATCCTAATCATTCTCCTTCCTTCCTTCATAAGTTGCTTCCAAGGTACTGGCATTATTAAGCTATTTCTAAAAGTCAGGATAGTCTGCAAAAGTTTTGTAGAGGAATGTCACTCGTAGCACTCTAGTTAACTAACAGTAGGCTAAAACCTCGTACTCATGTGAAGAATGAGGGCGGTTCAATAAGCAGTGGCACTAATGCTCATACAACAGTTAATTGCAAGAAATCACTCAAATGGTTCAAATGGCTCTGAGCACTATGGGACTTAACATCTATGGTCATCAGTCCCCTAGAACTTAGAACTACTTAAACCTAACTAACCTAAGGACAGCACACAACACCCAGCCATCACGAGGCAGAGAAAATCCCTGACCCCGCCGGGAATCGAACCCGGGAACCCGGGCGTGGGAAGCGAGAACGCTACCGCACGACCACGAGATGCGGGCAAGAAATCACTCATACAGGCTTCTATCCTCCTCAAAATATCCTCCTACCCCCCCGCCAATGCAATGCACTTGTCCTGGAAGACGTGCAGGAAGTCATTCCTGATATCCTCTTCAGGGTCACCTCCAAGCTTTCACTGCCTTGGTCTCGTTGACGAACCAAAGCGTCTTCGATGTTCGTTTTTGGCCGTCGGATTAACAGAAATGTCATTCTGAGACTGGGACTATAAAGCGGATGGGGTGCCATAGAGATTCGTTTTTGTGCCAGGAACTCGATAACAGCATCAGAAACTTGTGTCCTGGTATAGTTGTGATGAATAAAGGAAGGTTCCTTCGCTTTTTGGGGATGTGGTCCTTTATTATTTGCTTCAGGGCTTGTTATAGTGATTTACTGTGACTATAGTGTGTCTTAGAAGTGCGTGAAAGTACACCGTCCACTGGTAATCAAAAAGCGATGTTCATGGCCCAACTGGCTACTTCTGCGCTTGACCATGCAGTACGCATTCTGTGCTGCTCTGCTCCATCTCTGGGTCATAACAGTACACACACGCTTCATCGGCAGTGATGATATCTGCCACCAAGCATCGCCCTCGTTCACAAGATACTGTTTTCAACAGTGGCACACGTCGACAGGAGCCTGCATTTGCTGTGGAGTATGCAGTCGCGTTATCCATCGTGCATACAAACTAGACATTTGCAAATGTTCTTTTTGTTACGGCGTAACGTCAAGAGCAGCACGCCAGTCGGGAACGATAGAGAAGAGACGGCAAGTGAGAAGAGGTCAGCCAATGGAACGCCGGCCGACCCCTTACCAGGATGAGAACGCGACAGCAGCGGCTCCTATGTGAAGAGGACATAAGCGTCGCGACCGGTTGGTGATGGCCCAGTTCAATAGTGGCTTCAAGACTAGTCATTTCGTTTGTGATCTCTATGTAGCACGGACTTGAGATTGTTTATACTGAAGAAGATTATTTTGTATGTCGCCCTTTGCTTGCGACACATCTGTGTAATTGCAAAAGTTAACAACTGCAATTTTCTTTTTGGTAATAAACTCATTAATACGATTTGTTTGAATGTTTGTCTAGCGAATCGAATATGCAGGCTTCCTAGACACCCCAACTTTTGAAATTGTGTGAGCGTTCACAACTAATGTCCCAAGGATGTGTGCAAGCTGCTTCATAGTGAGACGTAAGTCATCACAAATAATACCACCTGCTATGTTGACTGTTGTTTCTGTTATGGTAGGAGCACATACACCTCCTCCTCCCTGCAGTTCAACATTTTCACGGCTATTTCCGAAACCGCAATGGCAACAGAATCATCCCCGACGAGGTATTGCAGGGCTCAATTAGCTCTCTTCATATCAACGTAGGTTTCGGTAGCGTTTATCTTCAAAAGAATACAAAACTTTAGTGCATAATCTGTTCACATGTTCTACAAATAATAATTTAGAGCCGATTAGAAAAGACGTTCGCTCTCACAGACTGCCAACACTCAGCTGACAGAGCTTAGGCGGTACAACGTGCAGTGACCAGCGGCTACAGTATGTAGTTCAATGGCGCGCAGACAGATGTCGCGAACAGGCACTTAACAGAAGGAAAATAATTCAGTGCCAGTCGTTATTGAACGTCCCTCCCATGCAAACCGTAACATTTGGAATGTGCGTCCAGCTGGTCGGGGGCCAGGAGCAGAGCCACGAGATGTCATTGTGGTCGCTCTATGACCTGAAGCAAGCGGCGGCTATTTTGCGAATGTGCGCCTGTCTATTCCTGTGGCCGTTGCGCAAATCTTCCATTCAGCCAGACTGGCTGCTCGCTGCCAGCGCCTGTTGTCTGCAGACATTCTCTCCCGGACATGGCGTCTGCTGTCTGCCCACACATCCATCTCCACGTTCCAACATATTCAGAAAAACGGGACACGGTGAATTTATTTTTAAATGATGAATGGCGTATTCCTGTCGCCTATCTTAAGACTAGAGTTTTCCTAACGGCTAGAGCTGATATCAGTGCAAAACTTCATCGCCAAGCTCGCCTCTAATGGTCCCGAAGTCGACGTGACATTACACCTCAATACTCCTTCCTTCACCCTCAGTTATTTTACTGATGGAATTAGTTTTGGTGTCCTACTTATTGAGGAGTCAAGAGGAAATTAAGCGGACGAAAAAAAAAAGTTTCAGCGGAGAACATAGACTCTATCTCCTAAACTGAGAGTGGTGATAGCAGTATAGTGGACGAGATTTTGGATATACAGGATGTATCATAATCAGCAACGAAAACAGAGGCGGGTGAAAATATACGATAACAGAAGCAAAAGCGTTCCAGTAAAAATGGGTCTGCAAAGGAGTTGTTTGCGAAATACAAGCAAAAAAAATGAAAAACGATGCATCATGAAGGAACTATCCGAATGAGACAGAAATGGGTAGATGTGCTGTACATGTACAGACAAGCAAATGATTACAATTTAAGAAAAAAGTAGATGATTTATTAAAGAGAAAGAGCTTCACAAACTGAGCGTTGGTCCACCTCAGGCCATTATGCAAGCTCTTATTCGGCTTGTTATTGATTGATAGAGTTGTTGGATGTCCACCTGAGGAACATCGTGCCCAATTCTGTCCAACTGGCACGTTAGAGCGTCAAAATCCAGAGATGGTTCGAGGGCTCTGCACATAGTGCTCCAAATGTTCTCAGTTTGGGATCTTGCTGGCCAAGCACGATGACAAGCAGTAGAAAATCTCGCCGTGTGTGGGTGGGCATTATCTAGCTGAAACGTAAGCCCAGAATGGCTTGCCATGAAGGGACATAAAACTGGGCGTAGAATGTCGTCAACGTACTGCTGTGCTGCAAGGGTGCCGCAGATGACAACCAAAGGAGTCCTACTGTGAAAAGAAATGTCGCCCCAGACCTTCCCCACTGGTTGTAGCGACATATGGCGGGCGGCAGTCATATTGGTATCCCACCTCTATCCGGTGCGTCTCCAGACGCAACGTCGGCATGGAACCTCAGCAATGAGCCCCGCTTTGGTTTGAGCCCCATTGACCAGTGAAGACGTGTGTGGGGACGCCCCAGACACCGATGGGAAGCCGACCAGACGGTCGCACGCCATACGACCCGACAGCCAAGAGGGATGGTCTGGATCGAAATTTCTTTTCATAGCAGGACCTCTTTGGTTCTCATTCGTGAAACCTTTACTGCACAGCGGTACTTTGACGATATTCTGCACCCCGTTTTGTTGCCCTTCATGGCAAGGCATCCTCGGTTTACATTTCAGCAAGATAATGCACGCCCGTATTCGGCGAGAGTTTCTACTACTTGTCTTTGTACTTGCCAAACACTGTCCCGGCCTGCAAGGCAGCCGGATCTCTTCCCAACTCAGAACGTTTAGAGCACTATGGGCACGAACCTCCATCCATCTCGGGATTTTGACTATTTGACACTCGATCCCCCAGGAGGAGATCCTACAACTCTATCAATCAATGACAATCCGAATGATTGCTGGCATAAGGGCCAGAAGTGGACCAACGCGTTATTCTCTTGAATAAATAATCCAATTTTTGTGAAATTGTAATCGTTCGTTTGTCTACATGTACATCACATCTACGAATTTCTGTGCCACTCGGATAATTCCTTGGTTGCGGAATGCTTCAAACCAATCACAAAACTTAAAAAAAAAAAAACAGATGGCTACTACAAACTATAAAGTAGTGTGCTAAAAATGAAATACTGTAAGTAGATAATGATAAGTTTTTCAGACTGCCTTAATTGGAAAATACATCTTACAATTAATGAAATGCCTTAGTTCGGGTATATTCACAAATCGCATGATTACTTCAATAAGTGACTTAACCCTAGGACGCCCAAGCCTTTTTTTCTAACTTGGATGCCTAAGGGGGGAGGGGGGGGGGAGGGTTCGGCGAGCCCACAGGTATTAAATTAGTTTACTGACGAAAAATTACAACTTTCAAAATGGTTTATGTATTTTAACTAAGGCATCGGTTTATAAATGCTGTTAATTGTTATAAACATTGGACTGAGTGGGCAGAAAATTGACATATTACAATACAAAATACAGATGTGTTCATACACAATAGACTACTCTGAGTCCTCAACTTCAAGGCAAAAGACACACTTCACAATTTTTTCTGAATGTGTGTTACACACACGTTTATGACACTGTCCACAATAATGTTTTGGTTTACTTAGATTGTTGTACTTCTACTTCTTTGTTTTAGCTTCTCTTACACAAATATGGCACCGACCTATGGCAGGAGGCTGACGTGCTTCTGTTCTTACTTCTTTGATTTTCTTTTGTAGAATAGTCTCCATTGATTGAACAATTTGGTTAGACAACCCTCTTGCATTGGCACTTCTTTCTCCTACCTCCAGTTTCACTAGTTCCATCCCAGCTTGCAGAAGATAAAGTTTCCGTTTGTTGTGTTTCTTTTCATTCCATCTTGGATGTTGCTGGAGGAATGTGGTGGTTGCATTGATAGCACAAATGTCGATGAGAGAGTAAAATACAGATAGAGGCCATCTCGTTGTTCCCCTCTTGCAGGTGTACATACGCGCCATTTGATCAATGGTATCAATTCCACCTTTAGTGGAATTATAATATGCATTTATCTCGGTTTTATTCTTCTCTCCTCCAACAGTGCCTTTATCTTGGTGCATTGTTGACAACATCAGTAAGTTTTTACTTGGTTTCGTTTTTGCTATGTAGGACACCAAAGTTACTGGAGGCCTACCTGTTGATGGGTCTGTGAACAAGAACATTGATGAATATAGCTCTCGATTTGACGTGTTCTTCATTATGTCTGGA
Organism: Schistocerca americana; assembly: GCF_021461395.2. Classification (NCBI taxonomy): domain Eukaryota; kingdom Metazoa; phylum Arthropoda; class Insecta; order Orthoptera; family Acrididae; genus Schistocerca; species Schistocerca americana. The sequence goes on along the minus strand of NC_060120.1, from coordinate 899,596,050 downwards.
ATATGCTTCCTGTTTGACTGGATAGTTCCTACTGTAGTAACTTTGTAATCTTGGTATAACTCTTCTGCCAAATCCACCGAAGTGTAGTATCGGTCTGTAGTAATATTTCGACAGTATTTTCCACAGGTGCTACCAGAAGTTTGACGACAGCTGCTGAACCCCGTTCTTCTTTCGACAAATTCTTAACATTACCTGCATAGGGTTCCATATTCAAGACGTATCTGTCAACTGCATCGGACATCACGCGTATAAGGATGCCATACTTGCCAGGTTTATCCTTCATAAATACTTTGAAGGGGCAGCGCCCTCTAAACAAGCTGAGCATCTCATCAATGGTGAGGTAGACCCCCCCGTTTATGCAGAAGTGGAAACCTACTATTCACTTTGTTGAAAACATCACGGATTGTTGTGAACTTGTCTGCTTCCCTTCTTAGCTGGAGGGTACATTTGTCATCAAACCTTATGATTGCAATAAGTTCCTTGAAACGTTATCTTGCCGTAATACCCTTGTAAACTGACCGACCCATTAGGTCTGACCAAAGATCGTTTACACTGAAAGAATTGTCCTTATTTGCCTCTATAAGTATCAGGATTCCTATAAAGGCATACAATTCTTTCTCATTAGTCAAAGTAACATTTCGCCTAACTGCCTCTTCCTTTGAATGTTTTACTATAACATCCATGATGTCAGGCGTAAGAAGTAACTTCAAGGCTTCTCCAGGTGAATGGCAAACACCAGCTGGAGTTACTGCTGCCTGCTCTCTTACTATATTAGCAACAGACCTCCGAGGAATTCTAGGCTGTGTGGTTATGTACCTTCTTCCAGACTTGGCCAAAATAACATCCTGATGGTCACTGCCTGAAGCTGCGCTATCTCCATCTTTTCTAACATCCACATCATTTTCCCGATCTGAATCAAACTCCATAACACCATCCTCATATTCACTTTAACTCCCCGAGTCAGAATCTTCATCTAAAATTTCATTCAGAAGTCTTTAGAAAGACGATTCACGTATTCTTTTAGTCGTTTCTAAGTCTGGGTGTGAACAGTAGGGAACTGCACTAACTCACTGCAAGTTTACAAGATAAATAACAGCTGACTGACAAACAATCACTTCCTCTGAATGTAAATCGATTGTTGTGAATATCAAGAATACCAACCAACAAGAAACTAACTTTCATTGTTGTAGAGATGAGAAATACGAAATCCTACTAAGGGAAATTTTCTATAGCATGGAAGTCTAAGGGGGGGGGGGGGGGGGGAGGAGTTTGTTGGACCCATAAGTTTATTTTTTTTTTTCAAAGCAGGAATTTTCTATAGAATATATTGACACTAAAGTTTCATAAAATAGCCAACAAACAATAACTCAAAGGGGATATGTAGTATGAAAGTTACTTGGGCAAAAACAGCAGATATAAAGAAATTGTGGGTTCAACGAACCCCCCCCCCCCTCCCCCTTAGGCGTCCTAGGGTTAAAAGAGAACGATTTAGTTTTATTTTGGAAATTTCAATTCACTAATCGCTTATGGAATCAATTTTGGGGAACTCGTCTGACAGTGGTAATTTTTCACAGTAAAAGGTAATACTACCAAAATTTTATCTGATGTTATTTGCAAAAAAAGTCCTGCAAAGATCTATGCAAGAAATTGTTGAAGTAACAGCTACACAACAGACATGTTCATTAATGTCCTTCTCGTTACCATATTTCTCTTTCATCGTTTAAATATGTTGTATTTCATTTGTCCAGTAACTAAACGCCACATACTTTTCATTCCCTGTTCTTCCTGGAACGTCTCCACTCCTATTACACGACACGCTAAACATGTTCTAAGTATTCCATACTTAAGTCAACCACCACAATTAACTGCTGTCGAAATGTGATACTAGAGACGAATGTTGAAGATTATGTGAGAAGATTGCGTAACCAACGAAGAACGGATAACAGTTCGTACGACGCTTCCTGAGGCATCAAGAACGCTTAGTTTGCTGACGGAGCAAATGTTGGGAGACCAATTTCTAATAGATGTAGGTTGCAGTAGTTTTTCAGAAGTGGAAATGGCTACACAGGATAGAGTGGCATGAAGAGCTGCATCGTACTAGTCTTTGAACTGAAGGTCACAACAACAACAATAGACGTACACTAGACAAAAACGAAACTTATCAGTCCATAGTAAATTAATATGCGGAGCGTATTACCTAGTTTTAAAAGTTTTAGTTCTCGGAAATCCTTTTCACTTCATTGTATGATTCTGTTCTTCAATGTGTCCAAAGATATGAGGATTTCAGTGATTAAAAGCTAACTATAAAGCTCCGAATGCTCTTCTGGAACTTTTCGACGCTGTACGATGTATTCAGTTATCTCACGATGATCAGGGACTATTTAAGGCTGCAGCCATTTGACGTCAGGAATTGCAGGAAATGCTAGCACATTTTAATGATGTTATCTGAAATTTATTTGATGCCTCGAATACTTTTATGATTTAGCTGGCTGTGAGCACTATGGGACTCAACATCTTAGGTCATAAGTCCCCTAGAACTTAGAACTACTTAAACCTAACTAACCTAAGGACATCACACACATCCATGCCCGAGGCAGGATTCGAACCTGCGACCGTAGCAGTCCCGCGGTTCCGGACTGCAGCGCCAGAACCGCTAGACCACCGCGGCCGGCTTATGATTTAGACGATTATACATTATAAATGTATTTATCACGATTTCGGTACCTCTAGACAATGGTTCAAAAGCCGAGCAGATCTGTGGTGAATGCTGATAAAGATTTAATTTTGATAGACGTTTACATTCATAGTGTAATCATGATTATAACCATCAAGGAAATAGAAGTTTTCAAGAGTTATCTGAACTCGTGAAAAGACGAGACGAAACCTGACGTCTCACCCCTCTGCTAAGCAGAGGCTGCGGGTACAAATTCACACCGAGTGATAGGTGTGCCTGTGTGAATATGCCGCTAACGAATTCGGTATGCGGCGCTTACGTTCTGGCGACCTTGTCTGCTTAGTCACAGCCGAAAATACTGAGTTCAATGTATTTATCCGTGAACAGAATAGTGTGAACATCGTGCATTTGTGTCATGTAAGTCACTTCCGCATACCACCCGGATAGGGGCTAGGATGGCCCTACCCTGCAAATAGGCACGTGTCTTTCAAATTTCAATTTCGTTTTTTTTTTTTTCGAACACAGGCTTATGCAAAAGTGGTTTTTTAGTGTCACAGAAATGAAGCAGTGCCAACAAACTGAACTCGCCTACATGTGGACGGTGATTCAAATCCCCGTCCGGCCATCATACTTAAGGTTTCCTAAATGGCATAAGGCGAACGTCAAGAAGGGCACTTTTAAAGCACTGGCGTTACTGCCCATGCCTGAGCGAGTGCCCCGTCCTTAACAATTTCGTTGTAGGCAGAACATTAGTGCTGGCCGGAGTGGCCGTGCGGTTCTAGGCGCTGCAGTCTGGAACCGCGAGACCGCTACGGTCGCAGGTTCGAATCCTGCCTCGGGCATGGATGTGTATGATGTCCTTAGGTTAGTTAGGTTTAGCTAGTTCTAAGTTCTAGGGGACTAATGACCTCAGAAGTTGAGTCCCGTAGTGCTCAGAGCCATTTGAGCCAGAACAGTGGTTTTTAATGTGTCTTACTTTCTGCTCAAAAAAAATGGTGCAAATGGCTCCGAGCACTATGGGACTTAACATCTTAGGTCATCAGTCCCCTAGAACTTAGAACTACTTAAACCTAACTAACCTAAGGACATCACACACATCCATGCCCGAGGCAGGATTCGAACCTGCGACCGTAGCAGCCCCGCGGTTCCGGACTGCAGCGCTAGAACCGCACGGCCACCGCGGCCGGCTTACTTTCTGCCTTTAGCTCCATGAAATTCCTAGGGCCAGACGGTGATAGAATCCTTAATGTTCAGATTAATTCTACAAGCAATGAATGTGCAACCAAGGCACAACTTGAGTACATAAATTACTGAATCAGCAATCGTAGTTACTCTCTCATAAAATGGCTTTTTGGCTATTTTTAACCCAGTGGTTTCTGCCTGAAAGCACTATTTTTCGAAGATACTATAAAATAAATTTGAGTTTGTACTTCTGCTGTTATGAGTGGTTTAGAAACGAAATCACTGGCGCAGTATGTACTTTCGACATACATTTATTAAATTTTAGGCCCTCTTTGCTTGTTATTTATGACTGTACTTTGTATAAGGTATTATGAGTTATTGGAAGTTTCAAGATGTGGCACTGTGCGTGGGAAACAAGTGAAACTACTTTCACAAATATATCTCATGAAATGATTGGTGGTTGAAAACTGCATGACCCAGTGATCCCAAAGTGAAACCACAATTTTTAAACAATTGATTGTTTACTTTTTGCCAATTTCTTCTGGTATTCGTTGCTAAGTCTGATAATAAATGTTAATTTCGTCAACAAATTTAAAATTATATTCCAAAGTGAAACAAACTCCTTAAAATAATTGAGTGTTCACTTTTTGACAATTTCTTCTTGTATTCGTTGCAATTTTGTGAAAAATTTTAAAATTAATTTTTTATATTGTTAGACATCGTAGAGTTAAATCGCAGGTTTTCACACAAAGTTTACTTCTTTCCTACTTTATAGTTTATAACCACCAGAGTCTCTGATGTTATATTTCAGCATATTTATAAATTCCTGTCTTTATGTTCAGTTTCTGATGTTTATATGGAGATCACACTCACCACAAAATGTGGCTCTATCAACTTCAGTTTTTTTTTTATCTTTCTTTCGGCTGCTATATAGCTAACAGTTTCGTTTTTGAATTTCGCCACACAGAATCTGGATCCAAATACCATTTACGAGAGCAGGGTAACGACAAGAATTAAACCTTTACAATTTATTGAGTACAAATGAAAGTGCAGACAGAGCTCAGTTGCATGCCTCAGCATTTATTTATATGCATGCAGAATGAGCTAGAAAATTACAGAAATCAGAAACTTTAAAAAATTTCGAAAAGTGGCAGGAGGCAGAAATCGCACTGGTGACTCATAGGAGACTAACCAACGACTATAACTACTGCACGAGCAGCCTTCCTTGAGTACTATAGATATAGCACTCACAGGAGAGCAATTGAAGATCCGCCTAACCTGCTATATTTGCATATTTCTTGTGTCGTCGCAATAACGTACGAATAACGTAACTGTAAAAAGATGGTAAATTCTCTCTACTAAAATACTGTTACATAATGTATGTCGTCTCAATTTGAAAGTAGTAATGTTCACAGCTACATAAATGAAGAAAAATAACTGTAATTACTTGTTACTAAAGCTGGTTATACCTCAGAAGAGGGTGCAATACGTAGCCAAGATATTATTTGTGCCCCCCCCCCCAAAAAAAATAAATAAATAAATAAATAAAAATTTCGACATATAACAGAGAATTTAATGATTTTTACCTTATGTCCGACCATGTGAAACTAAATCAATGTATTTTACGGTTTGGAAGACCAGTTTCTACAGTGGCCTCAAAACACAAACAAATTTTCAGATAAAACAATTTAATTGGCGTATCGTGTCATTGCACTTACAAGCTATAAACAGTTCCGATCCTGGAAATTTTTGATTGCACATATACACGCTGCTATTGCTCTCCACATAATACCGAGTGAGGTGGCGCAGTGGTTAGTACACTAGACTTGCATTGGGGAGGACGACGGTTCAATCCCGCGTCCGGACATTCTGATTTAGGTTTTCCGTGATTTTCCTAAATCGCTTCAGGCAAATGCCGGGATTGTTCTTTTGAAAGGGTACAGCCGATTTCCTTCTCCACCCTTCCCTAATCTGATGAGACCGATGACCTCGTAGTTTGGTTTCCTCCCCCCTAACCAACCCAGCCCAACACACAATAATAAAACAGAGCTATTGAGCAAAGCGAAAACCACGTTTATTCAGCTGCACGTGCAGACCAACGAAAAAATCATTAATATTACTATAAACAGACCATTAAGATTAAAAATAACACTAATAATATCAAATTTCATCTGGAATTCTTTCTTCAACGTAACTTTAGACTGTTGATTAAGTTTTAAATATGAACTTGTAACATGTACAGAATAGAATGCAAATATGTTTGGTTTTAGTGTTAAACCAGTAAAGAATCGGTATAAAACAGTTTGAAACGTCTGATTACTTTACACATAAGTTAATGTATTGAATATTTGACGTTTAACATGTAAAAATTTTATAGCTGAAGACGCAAAACCATAATTATGTTGGTTTTATTTATTTTAGATTCTTCACTAACAGACTAATGAAAAACTCAAAACCAAAACTGGTTGAGGTATGCTGCCTCAAGATATGTATACGGTTTGTAATTATTCCTTAATTGACTGGGTTTAAATGAATGAACTGACAGCAAATCTTCAAATTCGCTCAAATATTATATAAAATACTGAACTTATTGTGTTAAGCCTTTAAAACTTTTTTTGGCGCTGGAAGCCGTTAGACATGCAATCTGCAGATGGGAACGGGTGATATTTTAGCCATTTAATATCACATATGTAAGTACGTTTGATGACCCGCCAGGTTAGCCAAGAGCTTCCTAGACTCGGGTAGGCGCACCGGCTGGGGATCGCATCCGCCCGGCATATTAACGACGAGGGCCGGTGTGCCGACCAGCCTGGATGTGGTTTTTAGGCGGTTTTCCACATCCCCTAGGTGAATACCAGGCTGGTCCCCATGTCCTGCCTCAGTTAAACCACTCTCAGACATCTGAACACGTTCACACTATTCCATGGACTACACTAGACGCAGACAGCTGGGGTACACTAATTCTGTCCTTGGAGCAGGAAGGGCATCTGGCCGCCCCTTAACATTAACCTTGCCAGAATCCGTTCCTAACCATGCCGACCTTGCGAAAGTGCAGGACAAGGCACAGGTGAAAGAAGACGATGTAAGTACGTTTGATATTACCAAATAAGAAGCTTTGTTGGTTAATTTAAGTATATATGAGCGATATGTTTACTCTGAATTAATTTTAAGCCATTATGATGTTTTATGATCTGTGAATGGCAACCAGAGTTCCTGCGAATAGGCAAATCATGTCTAGTAGCGTATACGCTGCCTCGGGTCAATTAGTATATTGTATGATTTGTGTAAATGGTTCGTGGAACATGAGTCCACTAATCATCGTTAGAGGGTTGGTATTTGGTTTCTTTCAGGATTGGTGAATAACACATAAAAGGAAATCTTAATAAGAATCATTGACTTATTGTTATGCATTAATTCGCATGTAGCTATGGTGTTAAGTTGGGTTGACTTGGGGGAGGAGACCAAACTGCGAGGTCATCGGTCTCATCGGATTAGGGAAGGAAGTCGGCCGTGCCCTTTCAATGTAACCATCCCGGCATTTGCCTGAACCAATTTAGGGAAATCACGGAAAACCTAAATAAGGATGGCCGGACGCGGGATTGAACCGTCGTCCTCCCGACTGCGAATCCAGTGTGCTAACCTCTGCGCCACCTCGCTCGGTATATGATGTTAAGTATCCAAATCCAGTAGCGTGTTTTCTGTCTCGTCGACGATGACGTTATTAAAGTCAAAGCAGAAGCTCGGATTAGACATGGATGGTGTGGAAGTCGGTCATGACTTTGTCTGGTGAACCATTTCAATATTTTCCTCATTTTTGAGAAAACTACAGAAAGCCACAATCATGCTGACCAGTCGGTAATTCAAACTCTGGTTCTTCCGAATACTTGTCCAGTGCATTATCCGGAATTTTATAAAAATATTCCGCAGGTAAAAACCTGACTTGCGTTGTAGCACAGTCCGTACGAATGTAATGAAAACGGTTCTTCTGATATCGAAAGCTACCTCCTCACCAAGCCGAGAGCTTTTCACTCCGTCTCGTGCAGCACCCTCGACAGCCGTCAAATGTTATAGGAAATCATAACTAGATACAGAAAGATGCAGACGCCGTAACCGTTCCACCGAGATAGACTGCACTTTAAAGAGCTGTGGGCTCCTAGTAAAGGGAATGTGATTCAAATACAGATTTATTGGTTACGTGCGGCCTGGCGTCTGGATCATCCCATCACTATAATAAATACGCGTTAACATCTCTCTTATCCCGTAGTTATATAATTATATGTAATATACACTCATGCTCATAAATTAGGAATAACTGCAGAATGTGGTGCCAGACAACGTGGCACTACATAAAACTGGCGCTAATAGCATAGGCACATAGGGAACACACACGACACAGATCTGCAAGTCCACGGTATTGGTGATAAGTTGAGAAAAGCGTCCACACATGTGCCACAAAACGCTACTGTTTCCTGCGTATGTACCCACGACATCAATATGGGATATGATCACCATGCACACGTACACAGGCCGCACAACGGGTTGGCATACTCTGGATAAGGTAGTCGGGCAGCTGCTGGGGTATAGCCTCCCATTCTTGCACCAGTGCCTGTCGGAGCTGCTGAAGTGTCGTAGGGGTTTGAAGACGTGTAGCGATACGTCGACCGAGAGCATCCCAGACGTGCTCGATGGGGTTTAGGTCTGGAGGACAGGCAGGCCATTCCATTCGCCTGATATCTTCTGTTTCAAGGTACTCCTCCACGATGGCAGCCCGGTGGGGTCGTGCGTTATTATTCGTCAGGAGGAAGGTGGGACCCATTGCATCCCTGAAAAGGCGGACATACTGGTGCAAAATGACGTCCCGATACACCTGACCTGTTACACTTCCTCTGTCAAAGACATGCAGGGGTGTACGTGCACTAATCATAATCCCACCTCACACCATCTCACCACTACCTCCATACAGGTCCCTTTCAGATGAAAACCCGGCAAGAATCACTGTTCAGACTATACCTGGACTCGTCCGTGAACATAACCTGGGACTACTGTTCCAATGACTATGTACTGTGTTCTTGATACCAGGCTTTACGGGCTCTCCTGTGACCAGGGACAGTGGAATGCACCTTGCAGATCTCCAGGCTGTAGTCTGGAGACAACTGTTCCAGTGGCTGCGGTAAGGTCCTTCTGCGGGCATTGATGGTGAGATATCGGTCTTCTTGTGGTGATGTACACTGTGGGCGTCCCGTACTGTAGCGCCTGGACACGTTTCCTGCCTGCTGGAATCGTTGCCATAATCTTGAGATCACACTTCGTGACACACGGACGGCCCGTGCTACGACCTGCTGTGTTTGACCAGCCTCCAGTCGCCCTAGTATTCTACCCCTCATAACGTCATCAATACTCTGAGCCATTTTCAACACACAGTCACCATTAGCACGTCTGAAAACGTGTGCACATTGCCTCACTGCACCCTGCTCTGAGATGCACCAACACACCTCTGCCTGTGTGGACTGCTGCCAGCGCCACCGTGCGACGACCGTAGGTCAAATGCACCGCATGACCATACCCCGAGGTGATTTAAACCCGCAAACCGCCCACCAGAGCGTTGTTTCACCATGTACCAGCATTATCCTTAATTTATGAGCATGAATGTATATTTCTATCTTAGTTCAGGCTCTATCTGGCACTGGACTACACACTTAAAGTTTTACAACACCGATATACACTGTTCAATCACATTAATATGACCAAGTGTCAGAATCCTGAATAACCGTCTTCTGCAGCGCGGACCGCTGCCATACGTGCAAGCCGGCCGGAGTGGCCGTGCGGTTCTAGGCACTACAGTCTGGAACCGAGCTACCGCTACGGTCGCAGGTTCGAATCCAGCCTCGGGCATGGATGTGTGTGATGTCCTTAGGTTAGTTAGGTTTAATTAGTTCTAAGTTCTAGGCGACTGATGACTTCAGAAGTTAAGTCGCATAGTGCTCAGAGCCATTTGAACCATTTGAACCATACGTGCAGGAAGAGAGGTAGTGAGTTACAAACAGGGGTGTGGAGCCATTTCTCGATTGAGGATCCATGGGGCGAACAGCCCGATCGAGGTGGTCCCACAGATTTTCGAATGGTTTTACATCCGAGGAGTCTGCTGGCCAGGGAAGTATGGTAAACACATCCTGGTGCTCTTCGAATCAAGTAAGTACACTGCGAGCTGTGTAGCACGTTTCACTGTCGTGCTGGTAGATGCGGTTGTGCCGAGGGAAAAGAAAGTGCATGTAGGAGCAGACATGGCGCCCAAGGATAGATGCCTACTTTCGTTGATCCATCGTGCCGTCCACAATGAGGTGATCACTCAGGGAATGCCACGAAAACGTTTCAGAAACTACAACGCTCCCTCCTCCGTCCTGGACCCTTCAGGCGATTGTAGCAGAGTGTTTGCTTTCAGACCGTACACGACAACGGTCATCTGTCCGATGAAGCATAAAAGCTGATTTATCTGAAAAGGTCCCCTGTCCCCATTCACAGTGGACGTCCAGTTGCGACCCTGGCGTGGAAATTCCAACCTTCGTTGCCGATGGACAGCAGTCAGCAAGTGTGCACAAGTGTGCACGAACCAGACGCCTGCAAAAGAGGGCCATACGCAGCAGCGTTCACTGAACAGTCGTTGAGGAGACACTGTTGGTAGCCTCTTGATTCATCTGGACAGTCTATTCGCCCGTACGCATCTCCGCTACCGTCATTCAACCCGGTCATCTATGGCCCATGGTGCACCACAGTTGCTTCGGCGCCGTTTTCAATAGCACCATTTTCCCATGCGCGATGTACTTTAACCACGGCGGCACGTGAACGGTTTACGAACACAGTCGTTTCGGAAATGCGTCCACCTTGTCCATAACCAATGACCATACCCTCTTGGATGTCAGATACATCGCACCGTTCACGCATTGCGACAACGACTGCACCGCGTCTCCCCCCCCCCCCCCCCCCCCCTCCTCTCCACCATTTCCTTCGACACACTTCATACACCCTCCACTCCTAGCGCTGCCATTTGGCGTCTGTGGGTGTTTACTGCACGTTGACACTGAACATAGGCGGTGGTCACGTAAATGTGATAGGACCGTGTACATAGTACTGAAAGTATTATCGACGCTGCGGTAGATGCTGAAGAGTGAAGAACGATTTCAGCACTGTCGCATACGCTTTCTATTTTATTGTGTTACCCCAAGAGTGGAAACTGTCACTGATTACATTATAGTGTGTAAATCATAGTACTGGACGTTTTAGAAAGAATGCGTTCGGCAGATAAGACTTTTATACAATGACAAGGAGTAGGTTACAGGATTTCATCATGTATCGCTGTAAATTTTAACGCCTAATACTCCAGACAAGCGCTGTGTCATTTGCATTTTTTTTTCTAATTCCGTTTGATAATGCGATTAAAAAATAAAACTGTGTGCTTTATAACAATAATAAAGGGGAATTAAAAGATAAGAGATAATGTGGAGAAACAGGATATAATTTTATTCCAGGATGTTGACGGATTTATCGTCTTTGAAATCAGATAAGCCTCCTAACGTCTTTCGATTGATATTTATCGCAAATGATAACAGATAACTGTTATTAATTTACAGTACTGTCAAAACCCAAAATGCTGGCATACAGCTGCACTTGCGTATCTTACACTACACACAATGGGCTTTTCTACGACATTGCTACTAAAGAAAGTTTTAATAATCCATAGACGTTTGTCAAGGAGCTTAGTCTTCTTTCTTCTCTGTTTCCCAGGCCACATCCCAAATTCCCATATCTTCACAGGTTCGTCTTGTTAACCTGGATTTCAATATTAGTGGTACAGAGTGGCCGGATGCCCTCTTGTTGCCAAAGCCCCCTCTCCTACACGTTCCATATCCTTGGACGGTGTAGCCCACCTGTCTTCAGCTACTGTTATTACTGTCATCCCCTGTGAAAGTGTTTGTCTGCGGCCATTGTTATCCCACGTGAAAGTGTGAGAACGTGTTCAACACGTTTGCGAATCGTACAACTGACGCGGGCGACGTGTTTTGCTGAGCCGATCCCCGAGCTTACTGTCGAGACGTCTCCTTCGGCAGCTGTATGGGTACTCGCCGAATAAAATATCTTGTTGACACCACAGCACTTACGATTCTACGACTGCCGAGGAATTGCTTCCTCGCACCCAACGTCCGGCTCACCATCCTGAGGCGTCTTTCTGATATTTTACAGTGAGAATAATTATCGAACCATCGAACCATCGAACCATAGAATAATAGTTGTCAAGGTCAAGTTGTAGCCAGTTGATTCGGGCAACGTCGTGTGTCAGCATACAGCATCAGTGCAGTGTGGTGAGTGGAAGTAAACAGTATTTTCTGTCTGTTCTCTTTTCAAGTGTTGTAAAATGTCGGGTCGATCAGATTGGAGATCTGGCTTTCGGGTACACTCAGTGAAAATTTACTTATACGCAGATTTGAGCGAGTTTGAAGTAAACACGAAAGCATGCCTGTGTGCATCCAGTTAAATGTACACAATGCTCTTTGCTGGGGCCCCGTGTTCAGTTTGTTTTAAGTGTAGAAGGTGTGTGGTTGGCACTGAGGCGTGCAGATTAACTAGTGTTGAAGATTGTTGCGGTATTGATAATATTAGATATTGTCCCTTTGTTTGTCCAATTATATTTGTCCTAGATTGTTAGATACAGGCTTCAAACTGAGTAAATAAGAAGAATAGTTGGTTACCACTCAGGAAGCGGTTCAAACTTTGCTAGATCAAGTGGCTTGAATGAGGGCAGTTGCTTTGGGGGAGGACAGATCCTCGATTAGTTTATCGATACCCATCCTAACTGCTAGTGCCGCTAGCCTAGTTGACCCTTTTTTGGGCAAGTTATAGAAGGCAAAATAGTTGTAGGTACTATCGTGAGCTTTTAAATGGGCTTTCATAGAAACAGAGTGAATCCATCGAAAATTTCGTGGATAGAATAAATACACAGATGTTCGTCTGCATATCTTGCGGGACTAGCACTTCTGGAAGAAAGAATATAAGTTTGGGAAATGGGAAATAAGGCATTGTCGGAAATGAAGCTCAGAGAATGGGTCATGAGTAGTGATTGGATTTCTCACTCGGTAGAGCACTTATCGGTGAAAGAAAAATGTCACAGATTCGACTCTCGGTCCGGCACACGGTTTTAATCTGCCAGAAAGTTTCAGTTCATTTCAGTTCAGCGCACACACCGCTGCCAAGTGAAAATTCAATGTGTAAAAGATTTAATTCTTCGAAAATATCGGAGCAGTTAAGAAAAATCTGCCAAGCACTACCATTTAAAACTCTTTAAAATTCCGTACTAAATAATTAACTTTAAATTCTCAATTAACACCTCATTTGCTTTCTTTCGCTACTTGAGAGGGCCCTCATAAAAAAACGAGTGATATAGGACTACGAAGCTTAGAGGAAATATTTGTAAGGACACGTTGAAGAGAAATAAGAAATAACGGATAACCCGCTGAAAGAAATACATTTGAATTTCTACATGAGAGGGCAACAATTGTTAACTGTCTTCCATGTTTATGTTCCAGATTACAAACGTTGCTCAATGTGACGACTATTTGCATCCACAAGAGCCTTGAACCGCACTAGAGATTAATCTACTGCTGTCCAAAACATCTCAGGTGGGATGCCGGCTACCACCCTCGCTACGCTTATGTGGTGATTTTGGTGGTCATGCAGTTTTGACTGCAGTGGCGGCCAGTTCTCATGTGCTAATGTGCTACTACGCACTGTGAACATCATACTAAAATTATATCATTTCTGTTTGAATGCGAGCCGGAAATTACACTAAAATTACGCCATTTATCTTGGAACGCGAGTCGGAAATTGCACTAAAGTTAAGCCATTTCTCTTCGAATGCGTGCTGGTATGCAAACGTGTTTTTTAGCGCTCTATCTCAGAGATAACTAGAAACCAGTGTCGATTGCTGAAATGATGGTCAGCCATGCTACGATCAACTCAGAGAAGGAACGCAGCTGTCTGTTTTCGGCTGCACTTGCTCCGCTGTGACGTCATCCCTTCCGACACTGAGTGCGACGTTGCTCAGAGCACCAGGTCAGCATTATTCGTTGCAATTGCGTGTGCAAGTTTAGCGTATTAGGGGTTTCTGAGAAGCAACTAGCGTAATGGCTCCGTGGGCGAGCGGTGAAGCCCACTGACCAACAGTTCGTGAACTTGGGTCAGATTCATGCTGTTACTATCCTTTTTTTTCATTTTATTTCGTTCCTCGAGATGTTAAACAACTGACTATAAAATTTAAATATATTTAAACGGTTCAATTCACATACGTAATATTAATATATTCAGTTTAGTTACCATTACTACCTTTCTAAGTCAGAAGGCTACAGATGGTCATAAAAAAGCGAGTGTAGTAGCATATTTAGTATGGAAACTTATTTTCTCACAGCAGGTACCATAGCAATAAATTTACTAAAATAAGGTGGCATTTTCCACTTTTACTGTTTTAATTTTATTTGTTCACCACTAGTTTCAGCCTTCTAAGCCATTCTCAAGCGATTTTGTGGTTCTGCAATAAAAAACCATGCCTTACCTAAGGAAATGTCAGTATCAGATTTGTGTTTCTGTCTGTTTTGTTTACACATGCTGTCTTAATGGTTTGCAGCTTGACATTTATAAAGGTGGACCATGTGAACCATAACCAATAGAAAACACAAATTTAAAGACGCTGCCATGTCAATACCTAAGGCATATTTTCTATTACAGGACCACAAAATCAGTTGAGGATGGCCTAGAAGGGTGAAACTAGTCGTGAACAGATAAAATTAATACATTGGAAAATGCCACCTTCGTTTAGTATGAAAGTGTTCTCTGCAGGCGTTATGTCAAAGAAGCAATTTTCTAGTGCTTCTTTGATGGAGAATGTGAGGTTTAAAGAGCTAGGTAGATCTTCTCTAAATGTGAATCTAGAATATGAGGGCGTGGTACGAGGGCCACTAATCAGCTTGAAACTCGGCGAGTAGAAGCAGGTAGATGCCCCTTTCAAGTTTCTAGAATATTTCTCCTGAGAAGGCCGTGCAGGGAAATAAAACGCTCGGTAGAGCGTTACACGTAGAGTATGAGCCATTGAATGAAATATTCAACGATGAACTTTGAGGAGTGTCATGTGACGTCCTCCCAGACCGAATGCCGAGATCAATAACGAACAAAATGGGAAAAAGAAAAAAAAAAAAAGTGGTGAAACACACAGATCCGTAATTTGGCAGCTCGGAGTCGAGTCCCACTGGTTCCATAATTTTTTTTTCATTTAATTTTTTTCCTCTCAGTGTTAAATGATGCATTATAAAATTTAAATATAGTTAAGCAATTCAATTTATATACGTAAAATTAATGTATTCCATTTAGTAACTATTACCAATCTTGCAAGAGAAGAGGCTGTAGGTTATAGCACATTGCTAAAATTTTACACGAGCCTCCTCTGTTGGAACTGTCGGCCAGAGATCCGGTTTTCTCTAAATTTGTTATGGAGTAGCCGAGTGACCTCAAGAGCAATGTGACGTGGAGCTCCATCGCGCATAAAAATAGTGTAGTCCAAATCACAACTCTCCGTAGAGCAGAGATCACATGTTGGCGAAGCAGATCTCAGTATCATGTGCCGTTCATGCTGCATGTCCCTGGTCCTTGGGGACCGAGTTCCTCAAATAAAATGGACTAATCATGAACAGTGCAGGGGAACTTTATAACGTCCATTGGCGGCGACGATCGCCAAATATGACAGTTGAGAGTATTGTTCAAATGTGTGTGAATTCCTAAGGGACCAAATTGCAGAGGTCGTCGGTCCCTAGGCTTACACACTACTTAAACTAACTTATGCTAAGAACAACACACACACCCATACCCGAGGGAGGACTCGAACCTTCGGCGGGAGGCTCAAATGCTTCTAATGGCTCTGAGCACTATGGGACTTAACATCTGTGGTCATCAGTCCCCTAGAACGTAGAACTAATTAAACCTAACTAACCTAAGGACATCACACACACCCATGTCCGAGACAGGATTAGAACCTGCGACCGTAGCGGTCGCGCGGTTCCAAACTGAAGCGCCTAGAACCGCTCGGCCACAGCGGCCGGCCCGGCGGGAGGGGCCGCGCAATCCGTGACATGGCGCATGTTACCACGCGGCCACTCCGCGCGGCTGTGAGTATTCTCTACCCCAGTGAGCGTAAAATGCTCTTCACCACTCCATAAAATGTTCCAAGATGACACGTCGTCAACTTCGATGCGTGCAAGAAACGTAAGTCTACTAGAATGTCTGCATCACGTGGCAAAAGTCGACAAGTAATGTGAAGATTGTACAGATACCATTACACAATTGTTCGCAGCATTTTTCGAACGGTGGTCCGTGGAATGTTCAGCTGTCGTGAAACAGCTCGTGCACTGCTTGAAGATCGCACATCGCTTTCAGCATTGTCATCCACAGAAACAATAAGTTCTTCAACAATTTGTGGCGCATTGGGCTATCGGTCTCTCCCAGGAGCAATCACCAAATCGCCAGTTAATTCGACCTTCCGAACTGCTTCAATCCCGGCGCGCAAAGAGGACCTCTCCGTATTCCTTTAACGCGTCGATACTTGAGAAGGTCAGCAGTAATACTACTGTTTTTTTTTTTCGATAAAACAGCTTTGCGAGTAAATCTCTGCTCACCTTGTCCACACCCATGTTGACTGTAACTGAACGCACATTGATGCTTGTGTTTCAACCCTATGTCGCCCTTTCAGCGCTGGCGCCTAATGGCAGGTCATGACACTAACATTATTAACAACGCAAATCCTGTAGCGCATTGTCTGGACATTGTTCCTACAATGTTGGGTACCAACATGGTAAATAATTTTCCGTCTACACTGGCTCAAGTAGCGAAAGTTTAATTACAAATACCCTGTACTCTTAATACATACTAATATATGATAGGGGTATGTTAGAATGACGTATTCAAGACAAAGAGCTTCATAAATTGAGCAAGTCAATGACATGTTGGTCCACCTTTGGCCCTTATGCAAGCAGTTATTCGGTTTGGCATTGATTGACAGAGTTGTTGGATGTCCGCCTGAGGGGTTTCGTGCCAAATTCTGTCCAATTGTGGCGTGAGGTCGTCAAAATCTCGAGCTGGTTGGAGGCCCTGCCTGCAATGTTCCAAACATTCTCTATTCGAGGGAGATCGTCTTTGAACAATCAAACTAAAATGAGTCACTACAAAATCCTACCTAATTTTGATTACCTGCGTTGTCACCGGTGGCTACTAGGATGGTTTTCATGTTACGTTAGCAACTGCATAATACTCAGGTACTACTCCTTTGGTAATTTTATTGTGGTACTGATGTAAGGCTAATTGTTTTATCTTTTATTTTATAACTCCAATAAACTACGGATTTTGTTAAGTTATGTAATGCGGTTTCCAGCCTTCGGTTGTTTTCCTACTTACAATTTCCTCCTTGCAGCCGTTCGTGTGTCTACTTTGTTTACCTCTGTGGCACCGTTGCCTTCTCCTTCTAGCGCTAGCCTCCAAGGGCTGCTTACACCACATCAGCCTGTTAGGAATACGGGGTAAGTAAACACATTGCTCAGGTTTTAAAGTTTTACTTGCACTGATTTTAGACAGCTAGTGTCTACCGGTACTGTAGTACTTCGCATATCCTATGGGATGTTAATCGTTGTCAACATTTTGGTTTCACATTAGAGTATTATTTTTTGGATGATATTTTCCTAGCACTAGACGTTAGCTAAATTTTAAGCCTTTTATCCCCGTTCACAGTACTGTCGCATTCATTGGTTCATTCTACAGTCATGCATTGTACATTTTAACAACCATCTTTTGAATGTTCTCAACCTTATTATGGCAGCCTACCAGTGTGGTTTACATCTTAACGTGTGTAGCATACCGAATGTTGGGACTCCGTAATCGTCCCTCTACAAAATGAAAATATAACAATTGTGAATACTCGTCAGTTCTTGCTGAAGGCATCACTATGCCCCTATATTTCTATTACGTCAAAGAAACGTTCACACAGAAATTTTTATTCTTGGCAGATAGACCGGAAGATGCGTCTATAATGAGCCGAAACCGGCGGTTGCGAATAAAGCACCTTCAGAGAGCTATGGGGCTTTCTGAGACACCTCATCATTCTTGATTTTTTAATTGTTATAATTTTTATGAAAATCTGAATGCTTGTTGAGTGTTGAGTGGTTTTATTTTTATTGTTACTCCCAATTTGTGAGTGATTTGTCTAAATGTAAGAAATAAAATAGATTAGAGAAACCATGAAGTGCCCTGAATGAAACTTGAAATCACGTAGAGCAAATGAGGTGCCGAGTGAGAATTAAAATTCAGCGTTTAACCTGGAATTTTAAGGAGTACTAGAGGAAATTTATCTGGTAGATTGTGTAGACCGTGTAATCTGCATATTTCTATCATCTGTGCCCGAAGGTGTAGAAAAGTCAAACAATATTCCTGCCTCAAAAATTTTTAGATAGAGAATTCTTCACATATCAAGTAAAAGAATGAGCATGGCGCAGGAAGTGACGTCTCCCTTGAAACTGCTATCTACATCATTATTATTGTTCAATCACTTTTCCCTGACAAAAGCCGGCCGAAGTGGCCGCGCGGTTCTGGCGCTGCAGTCTGGAACCGCGAGACCGCTACGGTCGCAGGTTCGAATCCTGCCTCGGGCATGGATGTGTGTGATGTCCTTAGGTTAGTTAGGTTTAACTAGTTCTAAGTTCTAGGGGACTAATGACCTCAGCAGTTGAGTCCCATAGTGCTCAGAGCCATTTGAACCATTTTGAACCCTGACAAAAAAGAATATAAAAAATAGAATAAACTGGAACGGTAGGTCAGAGAACAGTTCCTATCGAAATGCAGGTTTTACTTAGTGCTCTTTCTGCGTAACTAACGTACGACCGTTGCAGCTGCCTCTCTTCTTTGTTTATTATTTTAATTATTTAAAACTTTATTTTACAAAACAGTTTCAACCACGTTTTTGCTTCAGTGTTGGAATTGATGTAATCGTGCATGATTTCGAGCATCATTCAAAGACGAGTCAAATCTATTTTTATTTATTATTAGTATTTATTTATTTCTTACTTTCAGTAACAAATCATTTCACAAAATATTTGACCGATTTTATTCTAAAGTTTCTTGTTGTAAATATACGTTATGTATTTTCGTTTTGCTGACATGTTTCGCATACTCGCCTATCTCCACCGAGAGACATGGCGCAGTGGTAAGACATCGGACCAGTATTCGAGAGAACGATGACCACCCTGAATTGGGATTTCCGTGTAAGGCAAATACTGAGACGGTTTATTGGAAACGGAACAGCTGATTTCCTTCCCCACGTAGAACTTGTGTTCCGCCTTTAATGACACCAACACAGAATCTGATACAATGTGATCTCTATCTGCGTGGCTGAATACGGTGTTAGCATAATTACTTAACAAAATACTATTGTAAAAGGAAACTGCTTTAACAGATACGGAATTCGTGACTCACCAATAGCCTACAGTGAGACAGTAAAACTCAGCAGCATTAAACGAGCTCCTACAGGTTTCAGACCCAGATGGAATAAAAGTCGAACTTATAAAGTATGGAGGGATGCTGTGTGAGTTAAGGCTTTTAATTTTATTCAATGAATGCTGGCGAAGTTATAAAGTCCTTTCTCACTGGAATACCGTAAAGGTAATTTATAATGCTAGAAAAAAGATTAAGAAATGTATATAACAGTTACAGACGTATAAGCCTTTTAAATGGAGTTTACAAAATTTATTCAAAAATACCAAATAATCGCTTGAAAGCAGTAGCAGATGTATTACTGGGAAAAGAGCGAAATGGATTTAGCGACGGGCATTCCCCGACCGATAATATTTTCCTAAAAGAAGTTCAGGAAATCGACACAGTCTAAATAGACATGTCGCTTTCATTGACTTTGAGAAAGCTTTTAATTCGGTCATTAGAAACAGACTGTCGACAATAATGAAAGAAAGACGATATCCGGCACATCTTGTAAAGGCAATAAAGACATATGAAGTTTCCATAAAAATCATAAACACAGGCAGCTCAAAAACAGAACAGAAAATAATAAATAAAGGCGCCAGGGTAGGATGTATTTTATCACAGACACTCTTTAACACCTGTATTGAGTATCTCATAAGAAACAAGAAGTACATGAAGGTATGCAACTGAAAATGAGCATACCTTACTTAGATAACTAATCCTTGATATAATCACATATTAGCTAGAATCGCCCACCCCCTGCCACCATCTTCATCAAAATTAGCGTCTAACTAAAATTTAAATCAAAAAGAATTTTCTTTGCACACTTATATTTTCAAGATGATGAAAGACGAATGATATTTAGTTTTTGTGGATGTATTATTAAGCCACAAACTAATGAGTACACGTGAGAATTGGTATTGGTTATGTTTAACAACCTTTATAATGTCTGAGGTGTTCTCAGTCCGTGCAGATCATAAATCATGCTACAAATCAATTCAGTACCCAGTTTTTATTTTCATTGCTATTGTAGTCAAAAATCTATTTTGTCATTTATAAATACTGATCCCACATCTCTTTTCGACATGTCCTGTTCGGTTGGAGAGAGAGAGAGAGAGAGAGAGAGAGAGAGAGAGAGAGAGAGGGAGAGAGAGTAGTGTCTGTCTCTGTGTGTGTGTGTGTGTGTGTGTGTGTGTGTGTGTGTGTGTGTACGTGCACGTGCGGGCGTGTGGGTGCGATTCCCTATGGCCCTATGCATTGCGAGTACTACCTACAGCTCCTTCTGAGAGATGAAAGCTATCTCTCCACAGTGAGGATACGCACCTGTTATGGAACATGCTTCCTCTGCACTCCCATTTAAAATCAACCAAGTTAAAATTCGTGTACTATTATTATTACTTAAATTGCTTCATTTCTGGACTCCTTACCTCTGATTTGGCAAAATGTTGAAGACTTGAGGCTGTTAATGCTTTGTATCTCACCACTCTAATAATAATAATAATAATAATACACTACTGGCCATTAAAATTGCTACACCACGAAGACGACGTGTACAGACGCGAAATTTAACCGACAAGAAGAAGATGCTGTGATATGCAAATGATTAGCTTTTCATAGCATTCACACAAGGTTGGTGCCGGTGGCGACACCTACAACGTACTGACATAAGGAAAGTTTCCAACCGATTTCTCATACGCAAACAGCAGTTGACCGGGGTTGCCTGGTGAAACGTTGTTGTGATGCCTCGTGTAAGGAGGAGAAATGCGTACCATGACGTTTCCAACTTTGATAAAGGTCGGATTGTAGCCTATCGCGATTGCGGTTTATCGTATCGCGACATTGCTGCTCGCGTTGGTCGAGATCCCGTAACTGTTAGCAGAATATGGAATCGGTGGGTTCAGGAGGGTAATACGAAAAATGGCTCTGAGCACTATGGGACTCAACTGCTGAGGTCATTAGTCCCCTAGAACTTAGAACTAGTTAAACCTAACTAACCTAAGGACATCACAAACATCCATGCCCGAGGCAGGATTCGAACCTGCGACCGTAGCGGTCTTGCGGTTCCAGACTGCAGCGCCTTTAACCGCACGGCCACTTCGGCCGGCGGAGGGTAATACGGAACGCCGTGCTGGAGCCCAACGACCTCGTATCACTAGTAGTCGAGATGACAGGCATCTTATCTGCATGGCTGTAACGGATCGTGCAGCCACGTCTAGATCCCAGAGTCAACAGATGGGGACGATCGCAAGACAACAACCATCTGCACGAACAGTTCGACGACGTTTGCAGCAGCATGGACTATCAGCTCGGAGACCATGGTTGCGGTTACCCTTGACGCTGCATCACAGACAGGGGCGCCTGCGATGGTGTACTCAACGACGAACCTGGGTGCACGAATGGCAAAACGTCATTTTTTCGGATGAATCCAGGTTCTGTTTACAGCATCATGATCGGCGCATCCGTGTTTAGCGACGTCGCAGTGAACGCACATTGGAAGCGTGTATTCGTCCTCACCACACTGGCGTATCACCCGGCGTGATGGTACGGGGTGCCATTGGTTACACATCTCGGTCACCTCTTGTTTTCATTGACGGCACTTTGAACAGTGGACGTTACATTTCAGATGTGTTACGACCCGTGGCTCTACCCTTCATTCGATCCCTGCGAAACCCTACATTTCAGCAGGATAATGCACGACCGCGTGTTGCAGGTCCTGTACGGGCCTTTCTGTATACAGAAATTGTTCGACTGCTTCCCTGGCCAGCACATTCTCCAGATCTCTCACCAATTGAAAACGTCTGGTCAATGGTGGCCGAGCAACTGGCTCGTCAGAATACGCCAGTCACTACTCTTGATGAACTGTGGTATCGTGTTGAAGCTGCATGGGCAGCTGTGC
Source organism: Schistocerca americana (assembly GCF_021461395.2). NCBI lineage: Eukaryota > Metazoa > Arthropoda > Insecta > Orthoptera > Acrididae > Schistocerca > Schistocerca americana. The sequence continues at coordinate 899,573,749 of NC_060120.1, read as the reverse complement.
CTGTACACGCCATCCAAGCTCTGTTAGACTCAATGCCCGGGCGCATCAAGGCCGTTATTATGGCCAGAGGTGGTTGTTCTGGGTACTGATTTCTCAGGATCTACGCACCCAAATTGCATGAAAATGTAATCACCTCTCAGTTATAGTATAATATATTTGTCCAATGACTACCCGTTCATCATCTGCATTTCTTCTTGGTGTAGCAATTTCAATGGGCAGTAGTGTAATAACAATAAGAAGAAGAAGAAGAAAAAGCCGCGCGGGGTAGCCGTGCGGTCTCAAGCTCCTTGCCACGGTTCGCGCAGCTACCCCCTCCGGAGGTTCGAGTCCTCCCGCGGGCATGGGTGTCTGTGTTGTACTTAGCGTAAATTACTTTAAGCTAGATTAAGTAGTGTGTCAGCCTAGGAACCGTTGACCTCAGCAGTTTGGTCCCACAGGAACTTACCACAAATTCCCAAAAATAATACTGTTCTGGCGTAACGACAAACGAAGGAACGAAGATGAAGAACGCAAGAGATAAGAAGGCTGGGAAACGACGTCGGCCAATGGTCCGCTAATTAGGGCCGCACCACGACAGGAGCGGCCTCTACAAGAGGACAATATGAGCGCCGCTCCTGCCAGCCTCAGCTGCTCAGTATTCGGACAGGGTTAGGACAGTATACGGACAGGCATAGCAGAGAACGCTACGACATCAGTTATTAGTGACCCACAAACTGTGTGTCAAGCTTTCATGAACACTGTATATAGCAAAGGACTCGGATTCATGTTGCATGTCGCCCATCGCTTGCGACACCATTGTAAATTCTGAATATTGTGAGTCTTCTTATTTGTAATAAAAACTATCAATGTTATTTGCTTGAACTGTTGTATAGCATTCCGAGAACGTAGCATCCTTTAGACACGCTATACGAGACGAGTGGGCAAGGCCCCAGCCGCTCGGGATTAGCCGAGCGGTCTCAGGCGCTGCAGTCATGGACTGTGCGGTTGGTCCCGGCGGAGGTTCGAGTCCTTAAGATAATTTAGGTTAAGTAGTGTGTAAGCTTAGGGACTGATGACTTCAGCAGTTAAGTCCCATAAGATTTCACACACACTTGAACATTTTTTTTTTGATTTGGCAAGGCCCCACAAATACTAAAGTGTATAGCACTACAATGAGGTGCCAAAAGTCATGGGATAGCGATACGCACAGATAGAGATGACGGTAGTATTGCGTACACAAGACATAAAAAGGCAATGCGTTGGCGGAGCTGTCATTTGTACTCAGGTGATTCATTTGAAAAGGTTCCCAACGTGACAATGGCGGCACGACGGGAATTAATACTCTCGGAACACGGAATGGTAGTTGGAGCGAGGTGCATGGGACCTTCCATTTCGGAAATCGTTAGATAATTCAGTATTTCGAGATTCACAGTGTCAAGAGTGTGCCGAGAATACCCAATTTCAGGCATTACCTTTCACCATGGCCAACGCAATGGCTGACGGCCTTCACTTAACGATCGAGAGCAGCTAACAGACAAGCAACATTGCGTGAAATCATTGTGCGACAATGGGCTATGGTAGCAGATGACAGACGCTAGTGCCTCTGCTAACAGCACGACATCACCTGCAGCGTCTCTCCTGGACTCGTGACCATGCTGGTTGGACCCTAGACAACTGAAAAACCGTGGCACGGATCAGATGAGTCCCGATTTCAGGTAGTAGGAGCTGATGGTAGGGTTCGTGCGTGGCGCAGACCGCAAGAAACTATGGACCCAGGTTGTCAATAAGGCACTGAGAAAACTGTTAGTGTGGCTACATACAAATTGGCCAGGTCCTCTGGTCTAACTGAACACATCATTGATACGAAATGTTTATGTTCGACTACTTGAAGACCATTTCCAGCCATTCATGGACTTGGTATTCCCAACCAACGATGGAATTTTTATGGATAACAATGAACTGTGTCACTGGGCCACGTCTGTTGGCGGTTGGTTTGAGGAACGTTGTGGACAATTTGAACGACTGATTGTGCCACCCAGATCGCCGGATATGAATCCCATGGAGCAGTTCTGAGGCGTAATCGAGAGGTCGATTCGTGCACGAAATGGTTCAAATGGTTCAAATGGCTCTGAGCACTATGGGACTTAACGTCTGAGGTCATCAGTCTCTTAGAACTTAGAATTACTTAAACCTAACTAACCTAAGGACATCACACACATCAGTTCCCGAGGCAGGATTCGAATCTGCGACCGTAGCGGTCGCGCAGTTCTAGACTGTAGCGCCTAGTGCACGAAATCCTGCACCAGAAACACTTTTGCAATTATGGACAGCTATAGAGTCAGCATGGCTCAGTATGTTGCAGGGGACACCCAACGATTTGTTGAGTCCACGCCACGGTGATTTGGTGCACTACGCCGGGAAAAACGTGGTCCGACACGATGTAGGAGGTACTCCACGACTTTTGTCACCTCAGTATATAGTAGCTTCTACGTAGTTCCTGTTGCCTAGCTGTCAATTAGTTCTTTTACCCTTTTCGAAGTGAGTAATTAAGCAATTCCTGGCCTACCGTAGTAACTATCTACAACTTGGAAAAAGCAGTTTCGTGATACACTTCCCGTTTGTTGTGCATGTGTCTTACTTTTTCCGTCATCGGTGTGTGGTACTAAGGACAAAGTATGTGTGTACTGGGTGGAGTATGTGAAGAACCTGTAACCTCCGCCACAGAGTGTCACGCATTAATCCTAGTAATTGAGAAGGAGTTATTATTTATAATCTATATATGTATTAGAGTCTCACAATATTGTTATAATAATAATGATCTTTTAAAAATAGTTTTGTTCCAGGAGCAAAACAGAGTCAAACCCCTTTGGTTTTCACCCCTTTTTTTGCCTCAGGGGGTAATTACCCCCAGGATAGAAACCACTGATCTAAACGCTATGCTATATGAAAATTATGCAAATGATATAGTTTTAATACAGAATAAGGAAAGAAACTCACAACATTCTGTGAACTAAGAAGACAATGCTACGATCTGAAAATATGCATCGCTGACACTTAAGTTATGGCTCATTATGGAAAACAGCCGGACAAATCAAAAATTATTTTTGATGACAAGGCACCTATTATATCTAATTATTTGCTTTATTATTTTTCCCCTGTTTTTAAATTAATAATTTCTTTGGCTGTTTGCGGGGGAACGATTCTCCATTTTTAGATATTTAGGATTCGATATCAACTTAAATAACGATAATGATGTACAGAATAAAATCGATAAATTACCACATATATTTAAAACTATAAATAAAACCTCAAAGGAAAAGAAAAGGAAAGACACAAAGTTAAAGTTTTACTCAGTAATGGTCGAGTCTGTCTTTCTTTGTAACAGTGAAATTTGGATTGAAAAAATAGGCAGGCAAAAGCCGCATACAATCGGCTGAAATGAGATTTTTAAGATCTGTTAAAGCAGCTCAAGAAGAGGTATTATAAGAAATGAGAATATACAGAAGAATTACGAATATTTAATTTAAATTACGAAGTGGAAGAATATAAGGAGAAACGTAGGCAACATAGTTAACTATGAAAGATGACAGATTTACAGTCGTTGTATACATGTTCAAGCCCTTAGGAAGAAGAGATATCGGAAAATCGAGAAAAAGCTGTGTTAAACGTGTGAAGTCTGAACAAGTATATTGCCTACACTTTTCGTTGAAGAAGAAAAAGAAGAAGATTAATACCGCTATTAGCGATGTCTTCCACATGAAAGTGTCATACAGCAATTAAAGGAGAGAAAAATATCTCATTTCCTAAATTTCTTACTTTTCAGATCTTTTGCGTAATGTGTGAAATCGTCGACGGGATACATATCGTGTACATCTGTGTGAAACAGACGATTTCCAATTCCACGAATGCAATGTGGACGCGTCGACCAGTGCCCTGTGAGCTCCGACCAGTATGTTAATTAAGACTCGTGCACCGACCTCGCGCCCGATTGCTTCACCTGCTTACATGTTTGAACAGCGACACACGCTCTACTCGAGAACCATGCAGACGCAATACTGCCAAGTCTTACGTTGTCTTTGTGGTCACGTTTCCTCCATGCAATGAGATGCGATTTGTATTGGAATTTCAAAATCAGTGAAAAGTCACGGAATGTAACGTCTTTCCAGATATGAGTCTGCTCTCTGATGTTGCAAGTTGGCAGGTACTGAACAGTACTCAAGTGTTGTCTGCTGGGCAAGATATACGGACTTAATGTTGCTCCCGTTTTGGCGCTATGTTGATGGCAATTTCAAAATAATATGCAGGGCTTCGACAAAAACAGCGGGAGAAAAGCGTTCTTGAACATACCCGCAAATGTAGATGCTAGCAAAACTTGCAAGTTGTGCTGTTGTTTCTGACCACGAACAGCACCTCTGCAACGTCCTCAATACGTTGCAAGTTTCGGTTGTGGCCAGAACAGTGCTCTGTGTTGATGTGACTGCATTATGTCGGTGCTAAGTGATCAGAACGTGGGCAAATTGTTGGTGTTCGTATGATGGGTTCCTTCATAATCAAGGGAGTCGAAGTAGGCTATATGGCGTTTTAAGAGGCACCGTATCGCGGATTTGCACCGACTACAGAGAAAGCGGAAAAACATCATCCGCTAAGTCAGAACGCCGACGAAAGGGTGTGTCGAGTGATCGCGACGGACGGTCATTGAAGAGGATTGTGAAGAAAAATAAGAGCACGACAGATGCCAAATTCGCTGCAGAACTGAATGTCGCACTCGCGAACCCTGTCAGCACCAAAATAATACGAAGGGAGCTCCATAAGCTGGAAACTGTGGGGCGAGATGGAATTCCAAGACCTCTCATCAGTGTTACAGATGCCCGTACAAGGAAACGTGACGCCGTAGCAGTAGACTATGGAGCAATGGGAGAAAGCGAAACATGGATGTTTGGTGCTGATTGGGGCAGTCATATCGTGATACTCCAAGGGCCGCGTGATTTCTCAGCAAGGTAGCATTACTGCCAAGGATTATCTCACCGTTTTGGTTGATAATGACCATCCTGTGGTATAATGTTTGTTCTCCAATTGGTAATGCTGTGTTTAAAGACGAGATCACCCCTGCTCACACAGCTCCCCTCGTCCAGGACTGGTTTTATGAGTACGAGGATGAACTGTCGCATCTCTCTTGACCACCAGAGGTACTAAATTTGAATATTATTGTGCCTTTGTAGTCTGTTTTGGAGAGAAGAGTGCGTATTTGCTGTACACCTCCATCGTCATTAGTTGAACTTGCCACTACTGTTGTAGGAAGAGCGGTGTAACATTCCCTTGAAAATTATACATTACCTGTATTTATCCTTTCCGAGACGACTGGAAGCTGTCTTGAATGCCAACATATTTCCTACACAGTATCAGGCATGGTAATCTGTTGTGGTTTTCATGTTTCCATATTTTTCTCCAACCCCTGCAAGATGCACACATGAAAAAACGTATCGCATCACCTCTGTTCTGGAACCTTTACAGAAAATTTGACTAGAGATCCACATAAGCATCATTTCCGCCCTTTTAATTGGTCATGAAAACCACACATTGCATGTTGTACCAACACACAGCGAGACCTTCAGAGGTGGTGGTCCAGATTTCAATACACACCGGTACCTCTAATATCCAGTAGCACATCCTCTTTCACTTATGCATGCCTGTATTTTTCGTGGCATACTATCCACAAGTTCATCAAGGTACTGTTGGTCCAGATTGCCCCACTCCTCAACGGCGATTCGGCGTAGATTCCTCAAAGTAGTTGGTGGGTCACGACGTCCATAAACAGCCGTCTTCAATCTATCCCAGGCGTGTTCGATAGAGTTCATGTCTGGAGAACATGCTGGCCACTCTAGTCGAGCGATGTCGATATCCTGAAGGAAATCATTCACAAGATGTGCACGATGGGGCGCGAATTGTCGTCCATGAAGACGAATGCCTCGCCAATATTTGCTGGTATGGTTGCACTATCGGTCGGACGATGGCGTTCACGTATCGTAAAGCCGTTACAGCGTCTTCCATGATCACCAGCGGTGTACGTCGGTCAGACATAATCCCACGCCGGCCGATGTGGCCGAGCGGTTCTAGGCGCTTCAGTCTTGAACCGCGCGACCGCTACGGTCGTACGTTCGAATCCCGCCTCGGGCATGGATATGTGTGTTATCCTTAGGTTAGTTCGGTTTAAGTAGTTCTAAGTTCTAGGGGACTGGTGGCCTCGGATGTTAAGTCCCATAGTGCTCAGAGCCATTTGAACCAGCCATAATGCCACTCCAAAACAGCAGGGAACCTCCACCCTGCTGCACTCGCTGGACAGTGTGTCTAAGGCGTTCAGCTTGACGGGGTTGCCTCCAAAGACGTCTCCGACGACTGTTTGGTTTAAGGCATATGCAACAGTCACTGGTGAAGAGAACGTGATGTCAGTCTAGAGCGGTCTATTCGGTATGTTGTTGGGCCCATCCGTACCGCGATGCATGGTGTGTTGGTTGCAAAGATGGACCTCGTCATGGACGTCACAAGTGAAGCTGTGCATCATGCCGCCTATTGCGCACAGTTTGAGTCGTAACACGACGTCCTGTGGCTGCACGAAAAGCATTATTCAACATGGTGGCGTTGCTGTCAGGGTTCCTCCGAGCCATAATCCGTTGGTAGCGGTCACCCACAGCTGTAGTAGCCCTCGGGCGGCCTGAGTGAGGCATGTCATCGACAGTCTCTCTGTATCTCCTCCATGTCCGAACAACATCGTTTTGATTCACTCCGAGACGCCTGGACACTTCCCTTGTTGTGAGCCCATCCTGGCACAAAGTAACAATGCGGACGCGATCGAACCGCGGTATTGACCGTCTAGTTATGGTTGAACTACAGGCAACACGAGCCGTGTACCTCCTTCCTGGTGGAATGAATGGAACTGATCGGCTATCGGACCCCCTCCGTCTAATAGGCACTGCTCATGCATGGTTGTTTACATCTTTGGGCGGCTTTAGTGACATCTCTGAAGAGTCAAAAGGACTGTGTCTGTGGTACAATATCCATAGTCAACGTCTATCTTCAGGAGTTCTGGGAACCGGGGTGATGCAAAACTTTTTTTGTGTGTATAATATCATAATGATATATAATAAAACAATAATTCCAGCTAGATGTGACTTCCATGTTATGGGGCCCTCTGTGTCTGTGCCAGTGTTAGCGCAACTCCTTGCTGCAGACAAGAAGTCTAAATTACTATACGAATGATTGAAGAAATTCAAATCAGACTTCATCTGAAACGGTAGTATAAGCCACTGTTGCTTTACTTTTCTAGTGGCAGTGAGTATGTGGGACAGTCGGGACCCTGTTACATCATTATGAGATATTCTTCTTCAAACAAGTGAAGCAGTTAAGATCGGGTAGATAATGTTAAGTGCGCGATTAACTGGGTGCTATCGAGGTGCCGTGGCTGAAGCGTGCCTGTAATGATCTTTCAGTGGAGCCGCACGCGGTGCGTCAAAATATCACCGTTCTTGACGGGAAGAACTAATCTTCATAAGAGCCAACGCGCAAGCTAATGGTACGGGGATCATTGAGCCTCCAGACGCTCTCATATTAATGCTGATAAGCCAACTTGCAGATGTAAATTAAATTAGCGTTGGTGTTGCAAGAAACAGATAACTTCGGCAGTAAATCAAACAGTAAATGATCTGGAAATATACTGTAGATTATCGACGCAGATTAATTTTACTTGATTGACACCTTGCTAAAGATAGCGATTCCTAATCCCGGATGGCCAATGGCAAGATGTTACTCCAATCTAAACTACAGTGAGATATCACTGTTACGTAAATGATAATCCAGTGATCGCACATATTCATTCGCAACTTTACTACGCATTTAACCCACTACTTCGGCTAACATTACACAACTCTGGGAAACACTACGTGTTTTCTTGAGATTATATAAAAGCTCTTGTCATTATTAACTGACGGGCAGCCGGAGTGGCCGTGCGGTTCTAGGCGCTACAGTCTGGAACGGAGTGACCACTACGGTCGCAGGTTCGAATCCTGCCTCGGGCATGGATGTGTGTGATGTCCTTAGGTTTAATTAGTTCTAAGTTCTAGGCGACTGATGACCTCAGAAGTTAAGTCCCATAGTGCTCAGAGCCATTAACTGACGATTTAGCCTATACGAGTGCAAAATGACAAATTTTATGTTCCTATACTAAACTATATAATTTTACAAGGTGATGATAAATGAAGTGGAACGCATTGTACCTTTTGGTCTGGGATATGTGGGAAGCTCTTCAGGAATACGGAGTATACGAATATTTGTGATCTGCTGTTGAAACGAACTCAGCCACTCTCACCGCCGTTATTCGTCAATAGTTGAAGTAGTTGAATATTTTATTTCATAAAAAAATATGGAGCAATTATTTGGGAGAACTGCATCCAGGTAAAAATATTATTAATCTTAAAGCGTACCATATAGGTTGTATATGGTGTTTCTTCATGAACCTCATAAAGGCAACTAATGAATAAGGTAAGGGTTCTCTACAGACTCTGCAGTATTCCTTCTCTGTCATGATAACTATTTGTGGTAACACGTACTACTTTCACAGGAACAGCTGCATCCTGTCTGTGCGATGAAGACATAGAACTGACGTGTGTTGAAGAAGCATATCGTTGTCTGTCGTCCAGTATCCTTTACGTTAAGCTATCATCCATGTTACTTAGTCTATACATAGAGGAAGCACTACAGGAAACAAAGTTGGAATTTCGAAAGGTCTCTGTCGGACGCGGCTCTTGGATGATCAGTTGAACGGAATAGACAGTATCTTGAAATAGAATGTAAGATGCATGAAAGAAAAATAAGTATAGACAGTATCTTGAAAATAGACTGTAAGATGAACGTGAAAAGAAAGTAAAGCAAAAATAATGGACTGTGCTCGAAGAAATTTCAGCGATACTAAATTACATAAGAAAATGAGAAAGCCGGCCGCGGTGGTCTAGCGGTTCTAGGCGCGCAGTCCGGAACCGCGCGACTGCTACGGTCGCAGGTTCGAATCCTGCCTCGGGCATGGATGTGTGTGATGTCCTTAGGTTAGTTAGGTTTAAGTAGTTCTAAGTTCTAGGGGACTGATGACCTTAGAAGTTAAGTCCCATAGTGCTCAGAGCCATTTGAACCATTTGAAAATGAGAAAGTAAAAGTAGTAGACGAGTATTGCTATCTGGGCAGCAAAATAACTGACGATGGTAGAAGTAAATTCGGGCTCACTATAGCAAGAAAAACCATTTCTAACAAAGAGAAATATGACAACATTGAGTACAAATTTAAGTATTAGCTACTTGGGAAGCGAGTTTGATGAGTATGCGCCAGGGTATGGTCTGATGATGGTACTGTGTACCGAAACTGGTAGCCAGTGGGCAATATAAAATCTATCTACTATAGACTAAAGTAAATGTTCTTCTTCTGTTAGGAAACCTTTGTTGATTAATCGCGGTATTCGGGGAGTCACGTCGATCCTGGATCGAGTCCACGGATTAACGACGAGGGGCAGTGTGCTGGCCACCGTGGATGTCGTTTTCAGGTGGTTTCTCACATCCCACTACGTGATTACTGGACTGATATCTACGTTCTGCCTCAAGTACACAATACGCACACATTTGGAAAACTTTCGCACACTTTAGCAAGGGAAAACACTAATTCTAGACAGTTCGGATACACAAATTCGATCCCTTGGGGGGGAAAAGGTGGCGACGGGATGGGCATCAGGCCACCCTCTACGTCTAACATTATCGAATCCGAAAATTAACATACCGATCCCCTGAAGATGCCGAATGAAAGCCACGAATAAGAAGAGAAAACCTTTCTTTGGAGGAAGAATCCTAGCTTATCCTAGTCATCAATACTCACTTTTGGTTATTCCAGTACAGCAGACTTCCCTTTGGTGTAGCTAGCGCCCCGGCGATATTTCAACGACATCTGGAGCATCTCCCTCGCAACGTACTGGGGGCAACAAATTGCTTAGACGACGTTCTTGTCGCAGGTAAAGATGCCCAGGACTTGGCCAACAACTTGGACGCTCTATTCACCGTCCTGCAACAGACCAATCTAAATTGTAACTAGGACAAGTTTTGTTTCTTTGTTCATCAAGCTGGTTAACTTGGATACATTTCTAATGCTTCCGACATCTGCCCCACATCTCAGCACATGTAGGCAGTACAAAAACTTACGACCGTTACCAACACCATCCAGTTTAAAACAGTGTTGGGACAACCGAATTACTAACGAAAGTTTAGTCTTAATGTGGCCGCCATTGCCAAGCTGCTACACCACCTACTGCAGAAGAACATCCGTTGGCAGTGGACCCCAACGTGTGACAAGGATTTCAGAGACTTAAATCAGGATTTTCCCCATACTTCGTGCCTCACAGCTTACCACTAGATGAAACCTCGCAGCAGATGCATCAAACTACGGGTTGGGGACTACCCTGTCCCATGTGACTGGTGGCATGGAATGCCCAATCACTTTTGGGTTCACAATCCTCACCGCTACTCAGCGAAATTTTAGCTGGATTGAGAAAGAAGCAAAGTCATCTTTTTGGCCTTAAAAATTACATGATTATGTGCATAGTAGGCATTTCACATTATTCACCGGTCACTTACTTTTGCTTACTCTTTTCCAGGCTTCAGTCAGCAATCCCACCAAAACCGCATGTCACCTTCAGCTGGTGACCCTATTCCTGTTGAGTAATAATTATGATATTTTGTTTCGCTCTACCACACAACATACGAATGCTGATCTCCTTTCCCACCTGCCCCAAGGTAATGACCCAGTGATTGCAGGGATCACAAAGCATGTTCCACACGGACATTACTGTGGAATAAACTATGACCAACCTCCCTCTATATCCCAAGCTCATCACATGTCATGCCATGAAGGACCCTATCAGCAAGATCTTCCACCTAGAATGCTACAGTCGATCACCAGACCAAAACAGATCCGGCAACCAGAGGTCCAGACCTACTGGTATTGTCAGAACGAGCTCTCAGCAGTGAACAACATACTAATGGTCCAAGGAGAAATCCCTGCATCTCTCCCGTAGCATATTATGTCACTTTTCCATGTTGAGCACTAGGGTATGGTGCTTTCTAATACTCTGGTCTGCTACCTTGCCTATTGGTTTGACATGGACACTGCTATTACTCAGAGAGTATCCTCTTGCATCACTTGACAGAGCAAGCAGGCCACCCCTCCATGCTATTTCCTCCCTTGGCCAGACTTCAACTTCTTGGTCCAGGCTTCACTTAAATGCCGTGGAACCTTTCTTAGATCTCACGTCTCAGTGCAGTTGATGTAAGCAACAGATTCCAATATGTTTCCTGCATGTTTGCTACACCAACTAGTCAGACTTTCAAACCTTATCTTGGATTTTTTCCATCAAAGGACATCCTAACACTATTATCAGCAGAGTGGTTCCCATTTGGCATCTACAGAATTCTCCACTTTCTGTGACAAAAATAGTATCACCATAGTTCACATAGCATCCTTCAACCAGCCCCAAATGGCTAGTCAAATATTTTCCCCAATCTTTCAAAACCCAAATGTCTAAACTTTACCTTCATCACCCTCTGGATGAGGCTCCCACCCATTCTCCTGGCATCCTATTCGTCTACCCCATACTACAGCTTGTCTCTTGTCTTCATGGCTTATCTCAGTGTTCCAAACTTTCTGTCCTCCACTCTACACTCCACAGCCCGCTTACTCAGTGATCTAGCTGCCACCGTTTTTCCACTTAAATACCCAGTGTGTGCCCTTCTTTTTAATGAGGATGACAGCATCGGATTCTAGCAGTAATTTCCAAATTACTATGCAGGGTCATAGCCAAGGTGACACTTCAGGATGGCACACTGAGCTGCAATCACGTCAACCAATTACGAACCTGCCATGGTCCTTCTCCTACTACTGAGAACCTACCACTTTCTTTTGTTCAGAGATGAAACCACTTGTGATTTCCACCTTCGATATTGCTGAGTTATCTCAACCACTGCTAGCAGGCAGCTGACTGGAGGGTTCTTCAACAGCTCCACATATCACACCAAGACTGACACCAATGGATGTGCCCTGGCCACCAGTGTGGAATTTGCCTTCTACAAGGACGTTGAGATGAGTTTCACCATATCCTCCCCTCCACAGGGGGACAGTGATGCTGTACTGAGTTTTAACGCCTGCAGTGTCAGCAAACAACATTACATCCGCGTTTTGAATATGCCTAGCAAATAGGTGACAGTTTCCCTGTAGACAGATGGCCATGCTCCAACCGCTCTCCAGGATATGAACTAAGTGCCGCTTGAGGCTTCGGGCTGCACAGACTTATTCCCTCTGCAAGACATTTGGTTGATAGTAGGGCCATCTGCATCCCAGTACTGAGTGGTATTTAGGGTAGTACTTCGGCCAGACTAGACCAGTTCACTCTGAGTGAGTTTTTCTGGCCCATACGCCGATTCTACGAGGATTTCATCAATCAGGATTCCCATTCGAGAGCCACCTCCATGACATCGTTGACATTCACGTCTGACTTTGTGTCTACAGGATTGCCAATGTGGCTATCAGCGGACCCCTCGCTGAAGAAGACAAGGGCTGTGTCACAGTAACGTTGTGAAAGTACTGGATGCATCAGCGGTGGAAGAAAGTTAAAGGGCCAGTCAATCTTTAGAATACATGGAATTAATTAGTAAGGATATTATCAATATTATATTTAGCGAGAATAGCCTCTGTCCGTTACTATGTGTTGTATCCCACAGTGTTCTATCAATAAAAGTTGTAGTAGTAGTAGTAGTAGTAGTAGTAGTAGTAGTGGTGGTAGTTTTATTTATCCATGGACCTCTTCTACAAGGATACTGGAGATATCTTAGTATACAACCTAAGAACAACCATAATAAAATATTTCACATAAACAGAGATTTACATACTTAAAGGAGGTCTGGCATGACAAGGATGGGATAGGTAGAGTCGGCTGTGGGGTTATAATAGGAAACACCTTGCCGTTTGCCTGAAGCAATTGAAGGAAACCACGGAAAATCTAAATCAGAAAATCAGAATGGCTGGATGAAGACTGGAGTCTCCATCCTCCCCATTCTGTTTAAAACAGTGCCGTCTCATTCAGTTTATCTCTAGTGTACAACACGTTTTACAAATAAGTTATTTAATATAGTATTTATTTGACTGTCGTGATTGCAAGATTTTTTAATAAACTACCATCATCGGCTGTGAAATAGCCATCTTCAGAATCTACAATAAAAGTGGAAGAAAGTGAATTCCTAGCTACTACATTACGAGATTAAAAACAAATGACAGTAGTTATAACAAAACCACGATATAGCTCTCTTTCTACCGCACTGCAATATGGCATAAGATGTAAAAAGAACACGAGTCAAAACTGCCATGGATGTAAAGGAATCATAGAGGTGGTCGTTGATGCACGCATAACGTACACATAATCAAACAAAATAATTAAAAGGAAGTTCATTTAAAAGTACTGATCTGTAAAATTTTTCAGTTGTATATAAGAAAGCAAGATTTTTTAAAGATTGTTGAAACATACGAAAAATGTATGCATCTTCTGACAGTGTAAAGCTGGTCATAATTTAAAGAAATGTTCAAAAAAGTAAAATCTATTACAGAAATCAGTCTAAAATTGAATACAATGTGATGGTTCTAAAAATTAGTATTATAAAGGAAGGAGACGGCATAAGATTCGAGAAAATGCATATTGCCCTGTTTCTCATATTCCATTTTATGTTTGGATTCGAACAGTAAGTAATAATAATGAAAATGAAATAGGAACAGACGTAAAGTGACGAAAAGGAGTAAATTACAATAGTATTTCATTAAAATAAATAGCAGATAGCATAACAGTTTGTAGTGGGAAGATAGTGAAGTGCAACTGTCGTCACTAGATGTTGCAGGTTACTCGTAGTTCCATGTTGCCTCTGGCTAGAGTTCTCGTTGTGTTATTCAAGGCCGCAAACGTTCCTGGAGGGAGAGGCACTGCCCCGTGTGCAGTGCGTCCACAGAGACCAACAGTGCCGCCGTCATCCACAGTTCCCTGGTAGATCTTTATCTTATGCATTCTTTACACTTTACACTACGATCAGAACGAGTAATACACCCACAAACGACGCAAGCTGGACTTTTCGATCAAAAAACTTTCATTACTCGAAACATTCAAAACATCTGACAGTAATGTTTTGGGGCGACTAAGGTGGCGGACGTCAGCTTCAAGTTTTTGAATTCATGACAGCACCCCTTATTTTTATCTCCTTACAGATGACAGTCTGCTTGCATCTTTGTGTGTTCACACCACTTGAACTGAGAACCAGTATTACATCCTAGAAATTTTTCATTTGTTATACAGTCTATGTAGGTGCAATCTACATTTCATTTAATTGCACAGTTGACCCTCTTCAAACTGAAATTCATAGAATTAGTTTTATTTATTATCAGTGTCACTTTGATGATTATTGACCCAGATGGTAAACTTTCTTGAGGGTTTCATTTGATATCTCTGCAACTAGTTCTCTTGTTTTCTCAGTGACAATAATATTTCTGTCATCAGCGAAGAGAACCTTTTCTCAACAAGTAACACAACTGAGAAAGTGATTGAGATGTATCAAGAACAACATTGAAACTTCCTGGCAGATTAAAACTGTGTGCCCGACCGAGACTCGAACTCGGGACCTTTGCCTTTCGCGGGCAAGTGCTCTACCAACTGAGCTACCGAAGCACGACTCACGCCCGGTACTCACAGCTTTACTTCTGCCAGTACCTCGTCTCCTACCTTCCAAACTTTACAGAAGCTCTCCTGCGAACCTTGCAGAACTAGCACTCCTGAAAGAAAGGATATTGCGGAGACATGGCTTAGCCACAGCCTGGTGGATGTTTCCAGAATGAGATTTTCACTCTGCAGCGGAGTGTGCGCTGATATGAAACTTCCTGGCAGATTAAAACTGTGTGCCCGACCGAGACTCGAACTCGGGACCTTTGCCTTTCGCGGGCAAGTGCTCTACCATTCTTCTACTCATTCTTCTACGAACAACATTGTTTTATACTGGGTAGTTAATTTTGGTCTATGATGAACATCTGCAGATCAGCGCACACTCCGCTGCAGAGTGAAAATCTCATTCTGGAAACATCCCCCAGGCTGTGGCTAAGCCATGTCTCCGCAATATCCTTTCTTTCAGGAGTGCTAGTTCTGCAAGGTTCGCAGGAGAGCTTCTGTAAAGTTTGGAAGGTAGGAGACGAGGTACTGGCAGAAGTAAAGCTGTGAGTACCGGGCGTGAGTCGTGCTTCGGTAGCTCAGTTGGTAGAGCACTTGCCCGCGAAAGGCAAAGGTCCCGAGTTCGAGTCTCGGTCGGGCACACAGTTTTAATCTGCCAGGAAGTTTCATATCAGCGCACACTCCGCTGCAGAGTGAAAATCTCATTCAAGAACAACATTGGTTCTAATATGCTACACTGAAGAATTCCTGATTAGTGTGTTTTGGTTCTGTAACCGTTTTGCTAAAAATTTAGACTTATTCGAAGTATGTGATATCTCTACTCATTGTATCCTATCTGTCACGCATCATCGGAACCAGTCATTAGCTACCCTTCTTATCCCTAATGCTTCTAATTTATTTAGTTAGAATTTTACGGCTTACAGTGTCAAATGGCTTAGAATAATCTAAAAATGTGCTCGTGACATATTCCTCTTTCTTAAGAGGATCAAATAGTAATTTTGTGAAGTCTACTATGGCTGATTCCTCACTTCTGCCACTTCGGAAAGCAAACTATGGTTCGCATGAAAGGTTGTATTTATTCAAATGATTCATTAATCTGTATTTCATAACTCAGTGTACTATTTTTGAGATGGTGATAGTAGGACATGGGTCGGTAAATTTCAGTGGCTTCTGCATTACATTTCTTTAGCAATGGTACAACTCTTACCTGTTTTAAATACTCTGGAAATTTCTTTGCTGTGAAGGAATCATTTATTGTGTTTGTTAAGGGAGTTTGTATACTCTCTATGCATTGTTTAAGTATACACAATGGTACTTCATCTGAGCATACTGACTTTATTTTTTAGTTTTTGTACAGTATTATTGACTTCATGGTCTGTGTTGGTAGCAGTGTCATTGTACTTAGTGCATAATTATTTTCATCTGTTACATTTTTTTAGAACTTTTATTCTAACTTCTCTGCAACACTAGAAAAATGCTCATTCGCATAGTTTGCTATATGTTGTGAATCATTTATTACTTTATCCCCCCCTCCCTTATCAGTATATTATCCCAGACTGCTTTGCTTTTATTCTCTATATTGTGTAATATTTTGTCATTAAATGGCTTTTTTTGCAGCAATCAGTATGTTACTATAAATCTTTCTGTAGTTAAGGTAGTAATTTAAGAACTATGGCTCACTGTGACTATGTTTCATGGAAATGAGGTACCAGTACCTTAGGGTTTAGGAGGACTTCTTAATACCTGCTGTTATCCATTCGCTTTTGTGTGACATTGATACTGGTGAGGGTACTTTTGGAAATGTCACTTCAAAGTTCAGTTTAAAAAGTGCTGAGAATTTATAAAATTTTAGATTTACGTTGGTGTCTCTATGCACTTCGCTCCAGCTTTGGTTTGCTAGTTCTTTATAGAAACTTTGTATTTTGATTTCTGATAAATGTATTTTGTAGGTCTGGAGTTTAGGGAATTTTGTCATACGCGATTTTACTGTTATAATTGGGCAGAAAAGGTTTGATAGACCTAGATTTTTTACAGTTTTTTTCCTTGACCACATTTGTGGCTACATGGTCAATTGCTGATGCAACTAGTGTAGTAACTGTTGTTGCACTGTTGACCAATATGGACCGCCAAAGGTCTGAATGATATTTACGAGCCTTAGGTTCGTCTTCCATACAACCCTTTCTATGTGATATCTCCAAATTAAATTGTTTGTTCCTAGCTATTTAGTTGAACCTGAAAACTTTAAAACTGTGTAATTTTTCAGGTAATAAAAATTGAACAGAATTCCGTTCTTACGGGAGAGTGATGTACCTTGGAGCACTCTACAGACTTTTGCCACTAGGCAGACCTCTAATAGAAGTTTAATACATATATTTTCTTATTTCATTTTTAAATGATAGCATTCACTTTTCATCTGCTGTTGTCTTTTTCCAAAATTACGAGGGGCGTTCATCAAGTAATACAACACTTTTCCTCTTCTCGGCCAGTTTCGGTTGAAAAAGTCCTGAACTTGTTGGGTATATCGTAGAATATTTGCGCTTCAACCCCTATAGTTTCTTGAAGTTCCGCTAGGTGGCAGCGCTATACGTAAGCTTCAAAATGGCTTCTGTAACGGAGGTGCGTTCGAATCCGAGAGTTGCAACTGAGTTTCTTTCGATGGAAAACTAGAGCATCGTTAATATTCATAGGCGCTTGCAGAATGTCTGTTGAGACCTGCAGTGAACAAAAGCACAGGGAGTCGTTGGCGAGGCGTCTGTCATCATCGCAACAACGTGGCGCAAACCATGGAGTGGCGCCACATCACCTCTATTCCGAAGAAAAAGTTGAAAGGCGCTGCCTCAGCCGGTAAAGTCATGGCGAAGATCTTCTGAGACTCTGAAGGGGCTGTTCTGTTTGATGTCTGAAAGTGCAACGATCAACTATGAAGTGTACTGCACTACTCTCAGGAAACTGAAGAGGCGACTTCAGTGTGTTAGTCGTCACAGAAAAGCAAACGAACTTTTGCCCCATGACAGCGTAAGGCCTCACACAAGTCTAAGCACCCGAGAGAAGCTCGCAAAAATTCATTGGTTTGTTCTTCCTCATCTATCCTACAGCCCGGATCTCGCGCCTTCCGACTTCAATCTGTTTGACCCAGTAAAGGATGCACGCCGCGGGAAGCAGCACGTGGATGATGAGGAGGTTACTGCTGCAGCGAAACTTTGGCTCCGACTCGACTAGCGGAGTGGGACTATGTGGGAAAACAGGTCCTCCCAGTAAGGTGGCGTAAGGATGTCGCATTGACCGGAGGTTATGATCAAAAATATGGTTCTGTAGTCACAAGAGTAGGAAATAATATGGTGTATTGGAATCCTGAATAAAAACAACCTGCTTTCAGAAAAAATGTTGTGTTACCTATTAAACGCCCCTTGTAGAAACATTACACTAGAATAGGTAAAAGGAGAAAAAATGTGTCAAGGTACAAATCAGGCATGTAGCTAGGGACAAATATCCTACTGAAATTTAAGAGCGTTGTAGTCGAGAAGATATTGTCAATATTGTATATATAGGCTGTTATATAATTAATCTTCTAGACACCAATAATCAGTATGGGAAATCAAATTAAGCATACATTATATGAAAACCCAGTTACAGGGTAAACACATTTTGAAACAGAATCTATTGGAAACTATCATATATTTTCAGTTTCAAGACAGTTAAAGAAGTTAAGATGTGGAAGAAACTCAGCTGATTTGCAATTATAAATTGTTCCAGGGTAGAAGCCATATTTTTCATTTTGACTAAATGTCACAACTGGCGATGTATGGCTTAGTCATCCATACATTATATTGAGTTTTAATAACATATAGAATTTTACGTGCCACAAAATTCCAAAACTGAAGAATTAATAATGTCTTTCAAATAGTTTTAATACATTGTACTGCACTTAAATACGTAGAACTCAAAACATTTACAAAAGATGCACAAAACGCGACCCGTCTCTAGTGCACATCCCTTTATGTGATTCTAAAATAGCTCAGTAGACTGAAGTACCGAAAAGGAACATCATGTGTTGGTAGGTGCACTGTCATCAAGGTACAACACTGTCCCCCGCTCATATGTAGCACTTATCAGTTTTTTTGTTTTTTTTGTTTAGGATAACTGCTCTTTTCTCACCATACAGAAGTCTTGTGAAAATCGTTCTGTAAATCTTTTTGATATTCTGATGACTTTATTTGACGCCAAAAGACAGCATCATCTGCAAACAACCTAAGAGAAGTGCATCAGGTTGTGTGATGAATCGTCTATAAACTAATAAGGACTACAGAGTGGGCCTACATCACGTACTTATAGAACCACTGATATTCACTAGATTACTTCTCGCCATTCTCCGTGAACTGTGCCGTTTCTGACAGCGAATGACGCGTTCAGTCATGTAACTGAGGCGATACTCAACAGGAACGCAATACCTTTAGAAGCCGCTTCTGAGGGACAATGTCAAAACTCTTCTGGAAATTAGAAGTATGGAATGGGCTTGAGATGACTTGTCTTGAAAATAGTTCATTGAAGTGAGTGATCTATAAACCATTCACAGGTGTAACTGGTGTTGCCCCTCGTAATACGACGTGGACTCGTGGAGTGATCAAAACAGGCCGTGAATTAATTGTCAACCGCACCGCTTCTGTAACGAGGCTGCCGTGAGAGTGTGTATCCTTGCAGAGGAGGTTACCACAATTTGGGCGACACGTCGCAAAGTGTCTCCAGTTTATTCCGGTATGCTTACGTATGACGAAAACAATGCGGCTCTTTATCTGGGGCCAAGGTGAACAAACGCACCTGCTAGGCATACACAAATTACTGGCTGAGGCAACGAGAGAGTGAAAATATTTACTTGCTTCAGTTCACGACGGCCATGTGACGCTAAGACAGAGTGCAGTACTTTCGTCTGTTGTATAATGGGTGACATTTAATTGCGCAACGAGAGAAATGTGATTAAGAATGTATGTATAAAGTTTTCCTTTTCCATTCGTTTCTCATCACTTAAAGATGAGTAAGAAGATAGTAGTTAGGTGGCAGAGCTTAGTCTATCGTATTACACTAAATAAAAAATGGTTCAAATGGCTCTGAGCACTATGCGACTGAACTTCTAAGGTCATCAGTAGCCTAGAACTTAGAACTAATTAAACCTAACTAACCTAAGGACATCACACACATCCATGCCCGAGGCAGGATTCGAACCTGCGACCGTAGCGGTCGCTCGGTTCCAGACTGTAGCGCCTAGAACCGCACGGCCACTCCGGCCGGCACTAAATAAAGTCTGACACTCAAGACACGATAACGAATGCAGTTCATTTCTTGCACAGTGGCGAGAATCAGGTCGTATTAGCAAAACATTGAGTGATGCTGCAAATAATACTGGAAACTCTTAAATCTATCAAGGTGGAACAGAAACACAAAACGATGTGCACACTAACGGTTCTGAAAATTTAAACTTTAAGCAAGTTTTGTATGACTAAAGTGACCTTAACGCCTCCTTTCAAATATATGATAAAACATAAATGATTTGGATCACGGTAACTGAGCCTGCCCTCTGTCTTTGAGCGTACTGTACGCTGTGAAAACTACACGTACTGTCCACAGCAGGGAAGAAGGCGTGCGATAACAGGAATGCGGCAGCAAGTTGAGTGGGCATTCTTACGTGTTCTAGAATAAACATTGTGTACTGCTCTAAAAACATTTTCATAAATGCAAGCACGCCGATATTGTAAATGACCTGAAAAGATTCGAGCGATGTAAATATAGTAAATCGTCTCACGTCTTCAGTCCACTAACACAACCGAATTAATATCGGTCACACTCTCCATTTGTGTATGCGTGGGTATCAGTAAATGCTTTATCGATAATTTATTAATTCTGGTACTGTGTATGCAATTTCTAAGAAGTGTTTTTTTCACAATACACTTTTTGTTCCGTTCAGTTAAAACATTTCGTCCGTTTCTTGCTTATATTGCAGAAGTGATGTATGGATGAACGTTTCTTTAGATTTTCCTCTTTCTCACTTATTCTGCATATAAAAAATTAAAAAAAGCAGATCATAAACGGCGACCAGCGTAACAGTACAAGGTTGACAGAGAAGGCTATTGCAGGTACAGCAATATTTTTCGCAGAGTCAAGAACACGGACCAACGGCAGACATGGGATGGAAGGATGCGAGGGGTGCGATATTTCTTTGCTCCCAATCCCTGTCCTCCTCCTCTTGCAGGCATTCTTCTGAACTTGTAGCTTGCACATCCTGCGAAACATGGCCCTTCAGAAATATGGTATGTGGATTCGTCTTATAATAGTATCTCAGGTTCAAAGCTGCTTTGATGCAGATGTTGATATTGAGCCTGCCCTGGACACGTAGACATCGAGGTCCAAATTTTGTCCGGTGGCATCACAGACAATCACGCCAGTCGTTTGTCCACTATGCCGCTCAAAGGGACACACTGCTGACTGCTGTCACGAAGGTAGGTTTCAACATGTATGCCGTCATACAGCAGGTTCAGCTTGAAGGTGGCCCCATCCGAAAAAATTATATTTACGTCTACATCCGCATTGATTTTCTGCAATTCAACTTACGGTGCATGGCGGAGGGTACCCCGTACCACCACTAGTCATTTCCTTTCTTGTTCCACTCGCAAATACAACGAGGGGAAACCGACTTTCAATATGCCTCCATGTGAGTCCTAATTTCTCGTACTTTATCTTCATAGTATTAAGCGCAATATATACTGGAGGTATCAGAATGTTCTGCAGTTAGGTTCAAATGCCGCTTCTCTAAATTATCTCAGCACTGTTCTCGAAACGAAAGTCACCTTCCATTCAGGGTTTCCCACTTGAGTTCCCGAAATATCTCCATAACACTTGCATGTTGTTCGAACCTACCAGTAACAAGTCTAGCAGCCCACCTCTGAATTGCTTCGATGCCTTCCTTTAGCCCGACCTGGTACGCATCTCAAGCACTCGAGTAGTACTCAAAGAATACGTCTTACTAGCGTTCTTCTTTACAGATGAATCACACTTTCCTAAAATTCTCCCAGTAAACCGAAGTCGGCCATTCGCTTTCCCTACCAGAATCCTCACATACTCGTTCCGTTTTATATCGTTTTGCAGTGTTGCGCCAAGTTATTTAAACGAATTGAGTGTGTCAAGCCGGACCCTGCTTATGCTATATCCGAACATTACGGGTTTGTTTTTCCTAGCATCAAATTACATTTTTCTACATTTAGAGCTAGCTGACATTCATCATACCAACTAGAAATTTTGTCTAAGTCATCTTGTATCCTCCTACAGTCACAACTTCGACGCCTTACCGCCATCACAGCAACACCTGCAAAAAACCGCAGTTTGTTGTTCACCCTGTCCGCCAAATCATTTATGTAAGTCGAGCGGTCCTATCACACTTCCCTGGGGCGTTCTTGACGATACACTTGTTTCTGATGAGCACTCGTCTCTGACGAACACTCGCCGTCGAGAACAACTGGGTTCTATAACTTAAGAAGTCTTCGAGTCACTCACATATTTCTGAACTTATATGCTCAAATCTTCTTTATGGATCACCGTGTCAAACGCTTTCCGGAAATCTGGAAATATGGAATCTGCCAGTTGCCCTCATCCATAGTTCGCAGTCTATCATGTGAAGAAAGGGCAAACTGGGTTTCGCACTAACGATGCTTTCTAAAACCATGCTGGTTCGGGGACGTAAGCTCCTCAGTCTCAAGAAAATTTATTATATTCGAACTAAGAATACTTCAAGGATTCTGCAGCAAGCCGATAATATGGATATTGGTCTATAATTTTGCGGGTCCGTTCTTTTGCCCTTCTTATAGGCCTACACAGCAGTCACCTGCAGTTTTTTCAGTAGCTTGGGACACTGCGCTGGGCGAGAGATTCGGGATAAATGCAAGCTATGTAAGCAGCCAGTGCCATAGAGTACTCTTTGAAAAACCGAATTGGGATTCCATGGGGAATTCTTTTCAACTCTTTCAGTTGTTTCTATACGCCAGGAACGTCCATACGTGAGTCTGTTCGATGCTCAAATTATGGTATGTTTGTACGATTTCTCCAGCGTGAACCATTTCTTGAACACGAATTTTAAAAATTCGGCTTTAGTTTAGCTGTCCTCAACTGCCACACCCGACTGGTCAACAAGTGACTAGATTAAAGCCTTAGACCCATTTAGTGATTTTACATAGGACCATAATTTTCTCGGGTTCTCTGCCACAACTTTTGCTAAGGTATGACGATTGTAATAGTTGTATGCTTCGAGCGTGGATCTTTTCACAGACGCACGAATGTATTCTAACCTCTGCTTGTCGTCATTTGCGAGTTCTCTTTTGAACCGAGAGTGCAACAGCCTCTGCCTCCTCAGCAGTTTCTGAATCTCGTTATTAAACCACGTTCTCGCTTCCCGCGCCCGGGTTCCCGGGTTCGATTCCAGGCGGGGTCAGGGATTTTCTCTGCCTCGTGATGACTGGGTGTTGTGTGCTGTCCTTAGGTTAGTTAGGTTTAAGTAGTTCTAAGTTCTAGGGGACTGATGACCATAGATGCTAAGTCCCATAGTGCTCAGAGCCATTAAACCACGGAGAATCTTTTCCGTCCTAGGCATATAATTCTCCAGACCACGATTTATATTCTGCTTAAACTTTTCGCATAATTCCTCTACGCCCATCTTAGTGGAACTAAGTAATGTTAATTCACTGTCTAAGAGATATGCTAACAACTGCTTATCTCTTCTTTCTAGCAGAAACACTCTCCCAGCATTCTTAATTGATTCATTAACTTCCGTAACCATAGTTTCTATAATGACATCATGATCGCTAATCCCCGTATCTATACTGATGTTGTCGATAAGGTCCGTCCTATTTGTAGCTACAAGGTCTAAGATATTTCCGTTGCTTGTGGGCTCCCGAACTAGCAGCTCAACACAGTTTTCAGAAAACGTGTTCGAAAGTGCTTCGCATAACTGCCTGTTTGTATTCCGTATAATGAATCCATAGACATCCCAGTCTATACTCGGTAGGTTAAAGTTGCCTCCAACCAGCAATGAATGATCTGAATATTTACGTGCTACTGACCGTAGACATTCTTTGAATGTTTTAATCTGCCAGGAAGTTTCATTCTTTGAATGACTCGAGAACTGTCAGCAGAATCAGGCGTCCGGTAAAAAATTCAACAATTAACTTGTTTTCACCTACACCTGTTATACACAAGCAGATAATTCCACTGTCACACTCAACTTTACCTTATTAGACACAATACTTTTGTCAACTGCAACGAACACTCTCCTTCATAAGGCCTCTAAATCTGTCTTTCCTATATACGTACCATGACTTGCTAAATATCTCAGGGTTACCATTTCGGGTTTCGAGCCAGGTATCGGTGTAGTGAATAATTTGCCGAGGGCAGTAAGTTTGGGAACTTTGTTACAAGTACTTCGCTTCCCTTGTTGCGTATCGACTGGTGAGCGCTCATCAGAGTACCTCAAACAACCGCCTAGCCTAACAAGCCTCATGTGCACTCCACAAGTACTCTGCTACCCGAGTAACTGCTTTCTCTGTGTACTGCACCCCTGACCTGTCCTACAAATCCCCAACTGATAACCCGGGTCTAGAAATCTGCGGCCGATACTGCCACAGAGTCAACGAATCTTTTGGCTGAGATCCTCCGCTCGGCTCGAAACAAATGCTGGAAATTGCGAGCTCTGAAGCACCCCATGCGTGAGGCCAGCAGCCTTCACCACTTACGCCAGCCGCCTGTATGAACTAGTGATGGCCTCAGAACCCATGCCACAGGTGTCGTTGATGCGGACTCGAGCCACAACTTGTAGACGACTGCAGCCAGCATGCTCGACAGCCGCAGGCAAGGCCGCCTCCACATCAGATATCGGATGAGCGCCAACCCCCCCCCCCCTCACCCCCCCCCCCCCCCCCCGCTCCTCACCCCCCTCCGCAGACGTATCGAGCACACATTGGCTTTCTTTCTTTCTTTCCAGCTCTGAACGCTGTTCACCAAAGGAGCTCCATACCACGCGTTAAGTTCGAGCTCCCGTTGTAAAACCCACCGAGCGAGGTGGCGCAGTGGTTAGCACACTGGACTCGCATTCGGGAGGACGACGGTTCAATCCCGTCTCCGGCCATCCTGATTTAGGTTTTCCGTGATTTCCCTAAATCGTTTCAGGCAAATGCCGGGATGGTTCCTTTGAAAGGGCACGGCCGATTTCCTTCCCAATCCTTCCCTTACCCGAGCTTGCGCTCCGTCTCTAATGACCTAGTTGTCGACGGTACATTAAACACTAACCACCACCATCCCGTTGTAAAACCCTCCCCCGTGTGCCTTCTCGGACCCTGCTGAAGGGGCGACCACCTATCCATTCACAGGGTGAATGGGCAAAGCCAGACGACCTACCACCACATTGACCTTCCACCTCGAGCGACGCCGAGCGCGTGACCACCGGCCATTCACTCCGCTGTCGACTACACTAGGAGATGCCTCGGTAGCAGAGCCCGTGGGCGAAACACGTGACAGCTGAGGCGTCCCATCCGACGTGTCAGATTATACGCTGCACCCCGAGACATCAGCCTGAAGGTGACTGATTTAGCCAAAAGCGCATTCAGCTGTTCGCGAACTGCGGCCCGCTCCTCCTGTGTCCGCACACATCATGCATACATCCTACCCATCCTAGCAAAACTAACTTAAGACGAAAACTGTAACAGCACACAAACGCTAGATGTGTAACTTGCTACCTTGTGGTGTGTTACCAATGGATGCTGGTGCCTCAATGAGCTACGTAGGTGGGTGTTCAGAGGAAATGAATGCTGCACTACAGGCTAACCGAATTTACACTTACAAAATGTGAGCCTACACGCCTTACACAAAAAAACAAGCCCGAAATTTAATGAATGAACTACGAAGAAAACACAGGAAAAGAAACACTTAACTTGCCGCTCTGTAGATGTGGATCAGCCGCGAGAGCTGGAGATTCACTCTGTTTCGACTACATTTTGATAATCATCACCCTAGCGACGGGGCTTACAGTTCGACTGCGATAAGAAATACATCATTTTTATGCAAAGGAAGCCGACGAAAAGATATGCATCCCACAAATGTAGTTAAAAGCAAATCGCATTTAGTTGTTGATGCAGGTAGATTTATTGAAGAGCTCCAGAGCAATACTGTGCTTTCGCAGAAGAAATTGTGTTGCTCTGATTAAGTATGTAGAGTCTGTCTGCTATATCAGTCACATAGAGCTGGTTCACTGTTATACGTGTCTCCGATCTGACTTCATTCAAAAGCATAAAAAAATTCCACAGTAGGTTTTTGTTTGCAGTAAATAGTATTACATAGGCGGGCAAAGACTGTGGTACTGTAGTCGTTGAAGACTTCCCTCACTGACCAGGGATTATCAGTCCAAACAGAGACACAAATCCAATAAAATCCAAGTAGATAATAAAGCAGTGGAGACAAAATGAGATGCTGATTTGCTGTTGTCTTGCCAAAGTTCTGTCCATTAAAGGCGATTGTGGTGCCACTTAGTTTGGAGAGAGGTTGATGCATATAAATCCTGAATGGTGTTCCACTATATGCCATGCTGTTACTCGTAAAAAAAATTCTAATGCCTCCAGTATCGGCTCTGAAATGATTTTCCAACATGCACCGCAATAGCTCTATGTCATCTATGTCGGCGTCTGGGCTCGTCTGGTGGTAAAGAATGCCACTACTTCACCTCCCATTTACCAGAAACTACAAATTACACTGACCACAGTGGCTACGCGAACGTCATCACGGAAGCCATGTAAAACATGCTGTTTCTTGACTGTGGTCACCAAACCTTCCTTGGACTTTATAATCTCCTGAGTGACAGAACTGTCATCTTGTAAGGTGCAAAGAACGTGATCACCTAAAGTGTTTTAGAAGTTGTTACTAATTACTTTTTACCGTTCATGCACAGCGAAGTCTGAAAGTCTCGAGGTCTCTAGGCAGGTGCAATGATGGATGGGCGTCTTTGGACACTTAAGATAACGGTCCTGTCGCCGGGTTATAGCAAATAGTGTGGTGGACCTTACCCATACTACCATAAATTGTTCGCTCTCTCGTGGAATCCTCTCCATAGTCGGGAAATGACATTTAACTCCTTGCCCACCTCACGATGGCTGTGGCCAGCCTACAATTTTTCATTGATTTGGTCACACACAGTACGCTACAGTAACGTTCGGCGTGCAATCCTACTATGACCTAACTCGAACGCTGTGTACCAAACGCACGCCACATTCAGTCAAAACCGATATAGATACAACCCTTGCCCACAAGCATTGTTACAGGTCCACTAGGCAGTTTCGGTCTGGTATGCCTGGTATTTGCCGCCACCTTTTCGTTCATACAGTACAGCCGTTGACAACGTTTTATTTTTGTTTTACGGAGATCTCGGCCATTCCATAATTTATGATTGTGAGCAAATATTCTCTCCACAATACATGAACGCCTGCCACTCCTTGTGATTTAAACGTATTCTCACGAATAATGATGAACATGGGTTCAGCCTGAAATGTGCCGCACTATACTGAGTAAGACCTTTGGTAGCTCAGTCTGACTGAAACAATAGTAATTAGGAGATGGTAGAATTCTAACGCAAATAAAAGAAATAATCTGAAGTGATTCAGGATAATTAGGATTTGAATAGCGAAAATCAAGACGGAGCAATGAATTTTCGTTGTGTATCGAACCGTGCCTTTCAGACTCGTGTATCGAGCCGTGCCTTGTCATTTTTGACCTATACTGCCTGAAAAATCCATTAGGCTATAAGACGGTGTAGTGGAGAAAGTGTGGTCTGATGAAGCCATTTCTACAAAAACGTATTTCGTAATCCTGCAATCGCCTGTTATTGTTAATATTTGCAACCATTTCCCCTCAGTTGCTACTTCATTTATGTTTTATCATAAAGATAAGAAAAATTCCGTAATTACACAGCGTAAAGAAAAATTCGCGCACTTTGACTCCACAGCGCGATTCCTCAGATACTAGCAATACAAAAACGTCTGTCATAAAATTTCGTCCTGTGCATATTTCTGGCCGTGAATGGACGTTGAACATCGACAATCTGGCAACACTGTCATCACGTGTAAAGTGACTATCTCTGTCAGCATGTGGGGTACTGCTGTGTGATCGATGCAGCGGATAGCGTTTTGGGTTAGCATATGGGAGGACGAGGTTTCGATTCTGAGTCGAGAGTTATTCGTTCTTATTTGCTAAAAGTAGTCTGACCAATGAAAACGATTGTGTTTGAATTGACACAATACCACACAGACTACTTTTAGCTAATAAAAACAAATAACCCTCGACTCAGAACCGAAACCTCATCCTCCTGCATGCTAATCCAAAACGCTATCCACTGTACCAACTGTACAGCAGTACTCGATTCGCTGACAGAGGTAGTTACTGTACATGTAATTACAAGTCCGCAGCTCGTGGTCGTGCGGTAGCGTTCTCGCTTCCCACGCCCGGGTTCCCGGGTTCGATTCCCGGCGGGGTCAGGGATTTTCTCTGCCTCGTGATGACTGGCTGTTGTGTGATGTCCTTAGATTAGTTAGGTTTAAGTAGTTCTAAGTTCTAGGGGACTGATGACCATAGCTGTTAAGTCCCATAGTGCTCAGAGCCGTTTTGTAATTACAATGTTGGCAGATTGCCGATCTTCAATGTCCATTCACTGCCCGAAATATGCACAGGACGAAATTTTGTGACAGACATTTTTGTATTGCCAGTATCTGGGGATTCGCGCTGTGGAGTCAGAGTTCGCGATTTTTCTTCACCCTGTACATCGTTGTCCCTAAGTACAACGCAATGTGAGTTAATGTCGCACGTTTTTTGAAACAGTTTCAAGTATGCGCTTGAGTAGGTAAGGGACACATGATCGGAAGGCAAATAGACCTATACAAAGTAATGTCCATGAATGTCAAATGCACAGTAAACGTGATATAATGATCTACATCTTCATCTACATCCATACTCCGCAAGCCACCTGACGGCTCGATACACGAGTCTGAAAAGCACGGTTCAATACACAACGAAAATTCATTGCTCCGTCTTGGTTTTCGCTATTCAAATCCTAATTACCCTGAATCACTTCAGATTATTTCTTTTATTTGCGTTAGAATTCCACCATCTACTTTTGATCACAGACAATAGAATGAATTACCCTTCTGGGTGATTACAATGGATTAAACATTTTCAGTGTCATAGCTTTACATCGTCATACAACGTTCCAGATAACGACTTTATTACTGAGGAAGACTGATTACAAATCACTTGAAACCATGGATATTTGGACTATAATCGGCTGCTGGCTGTCACGTGCTCTGGTAAATTCGAATGACTACAAAGGCGTCAAGTTCCCCATGATCGTCTGAATGAAAATGATCGCTAGAAATGAGTTCGACTTTAGATAGCTTTAAAGCGTAAGTAAATTCTAACAAAGATGATGAAATGCGAATGACCGACGCAAGCTGCAGTCTCACCAAACTTTATGTATCTGCAGGTTGAATGCTCCCATCTCCAGCACACGAGCCAAGTGCTTATACTCCTTCCACGTCAGCGCCGGACGACAGAACCGCAAAAGCAGAAGAGATGAAGCCAAATGAACGTTGTCTTGCTGCACGATGTTCCCTAACAAATTTTCTCGACTGGAACACTTATTGGCTATCACAGAAGAAAAAGCTGCGCCTTGCCGCAGTGGTTACTCCGGTTCCCTTGAGATCACCGAAGTTGAGCGCTGTCGGGCGTGGTCGGCACTTGGATGGGTAACCATCCAGGCCGCCATGCACTGTTGCCATTTTTCGGAGAGCACTCAGCCTCGTGATGCCAACTGAGGAGCTACTCGACCGAATAGTAGCGGCTTCGGTGAAGAATACCATCATAACAACCGGGAGAGCGGCGTGCTGACGCCACGCCCCTCCTATCCGCATCCTCCACTGAGGATGACACGGCGGTCGGATGGCCCCGGTAGGCCACTTGTGGCCTGAAGACGGAGTGAACAAGATATACCTCGCTATGGTTTGCAAATACACACTGCGCTAGCAGACGGAGTTCCCTGGAGACCGAAAATCTCTGATACAGAAGTTTCGCGGATGGTAGCAACCCTAGGAAACTGTAATGAAGTGCAGGAAGACCTGAAGACGATCGACACTTTTTGCAAAGAGCCGAAATTGACCCTCAACACAAACAAATGTAACGTATTGTTGGGAATACATAGACGGAAAGACCCTTTATTATACACTGAAGAGCCACAGAAACTGGTGCACCTGCCTAACGTCGCGTAGCCCCCCCCCCCCCCCTCCCCCCTCGAGTACACAGAAGTTTCGCAAAACGACGTGGCATGACTCGACTAATGTCTGAAGTAGTGCTGGAGGGAAAAGACACCATGAACCCTGCAGGGCTGTCCATAAATCCGCAAGAGTACGAAGGGGTGGAGATCTCTTCCGAACAGCACGTAGAAAGACATACCAGATATGCTCAATAATGTTCATGTCTGGAGAAAGAAAAAAAGTTCAAATGTGTGTGAAATCTTATGGGACTTAACTGCTAAGGTCATCAGTACCTAAGCTTACACACTACTTAACCTAAATTATCCTAAAGACAGACACACACACCCATGTCCGTTGGAGGACCCGAACCTCCGCCGGGACCAGCTGCCCAGTCCATGACTGCAGCGCCCCAGACAGCTCGGCTAATCCCGCGCGGCCATGTCTGGAGAGTTTGGTGGCCAGCGGAAGTGTTTCAACTCAGAAGAGTTGTTTCTGGAGCCATTCTGTAGCGCCGGCCGGAGTGGCCAAGCGGTTTTAGGCGCTACAGTCTGGAACCGCGCGACCGCTACGGTCGCAAGTTCGAACCCTGCCTCGGGCATGGATGTGTGTGATGTCCTTCGGTTAGTTAGGTTTAAGTAGTTCTAAATTCTAGGGGACTGATGACCTCAGAAGTTAAGTCTCATAGTGCTCAGAGCCATTTGAACCATTCTGTAGCAGTTCTGAAAGTTGTCGTGCTGGAATTGCCCAAGTCAGTCGGAATGCACAATGGACATGAATGGATCCAGGTGTCACCTGTCAGAGTCGTATCTAGACGTATCAGAGGTCCCATATCACTCCAAACTGCATACATCCCACACTGTTACAGAGCCTCCACCAGCTTGAACAGTCCGCTGCTGAAATGCAGGGTCCATGGATTCATGAGATTATCTCCATATCCGTACACGTCCGTCCGCACGATACAATTTGAAACGAGACTCCTCCGACCAGGCAACATGTTTACAATCATCAACAGTCCAATGTCGGTGTTGACGGGCCAGGCGAGGCGTAAAACTTTTTGTCGTGCAGTCATAAAAGGTACACGAGTGGACCTTCAAATCCGGAAGCCCATATCGATGATGTTTCGTTGAATGGTTCGCACGCTGACTCTTGTCGATGATCCAGCATTGAAATCTGCAGGAATTTGCGGAAGGGTTGCAACATCTGTCACGTTGAACGAGTCTCTTCAGTCGTCGTAGGTCCCGTTCTTGTAGGATCTTTTCCGGCCGTAGCAATGTCAGAGATTTGATGTTTTACCGGATTCCTGATATTCACGGTACGCTCGTGAAATGGTCGTACGGAAAAATCCCCACTTCATCGGTACCTCGGAGATACTGTGTCCCATCGCTCGTGCGTCGACTAAAACACCACGTTAAAATTCACTTAAATCTTGATAACCTGCCATTGTATCAGCAGTAGCAGATCCAACAACTGCGCCAGTCGCTTGTTGTCATATACAGGCGTTACCGACCGCAGCGCCGTATTCTGCCTGTTTACGTATCTCTGTATTTGAATACGCATGCCAATACCTGTTTCTTTGGTGTTTCAGAGTATGATTACACGATTGCAGAGGAATCACTGGAAGCAGTTACGGCCGGCCGTTGGTGGCCGAGCGGTTCTAGGCGCTTCAGTCTGGAACCGCCCGACTGCTACGGTCACAGGTTCGAATCCTGCCTCGGGCATGGATGTGTGTGATGTCCTTAGGTTAGTTAGGTTTAAGTAGTTCTACGTTCTAGGGGACTGATGACCTCAGATGTTAAGTGCTCAGAGCCATTTGAACAATTTGAAGCAGTTACTTCAACAAAATATCTAGTAGTACGGATACGGAGCGATTTGGAATGGAACGATTACATAAACTTAATCGCTGGTGAGGCGATTGCCAGACTTGGATTCATTGGAAGACTCCTCAGCAAATGTAGGCCATCATAAAGGAAGTCGGTTATAAAACACTCTTTCGTCCAATACTTGAATATTACTCGCCTGTATTGCATCTATACCAACAGGACATAATGGCAGACGCTGCAAGAGAGAAGTTCTGGATTACAGTACGTTCTGTTGTTAAAATTCCGAAAGTGTACGTTCCTAAGAGAGTCAGCCAATATATTGCTTTCTCCTGTTTACATCTCGCGAAAAGACCATGAAGATAAAATCAGAGAGACTGCAGCACACGCGGAGGCTTACTAGCAATCGTTCTTCCCGTGAAACATTCGCGACTAGAACTGGAAAAGAGGGAAATAACAGTGGTACACAATGTACCAACCACCACACACCGTAAAGTGGCTTCCGGAGTGTAGCTGTAGATGCAGTTGTACATCAAGTGGCTTACGTGCGGGTCGTGTGTCCTCATTTTAATGAAACAGATGTTGCGTGAGGGCGACCATGTTCCACACGTTACTGGGTACGTGACTCAACCGGAACATTTCTGTGATATGCGCATTTGTTCCATCTGTCGGCCCGGTTATAGAAGTGTCACTTCGCATCACTTTACATTTGTTGGAAGTTGTAATGTCCCGGCTCGCGCTTTGCTGTACAACATAGTGTATAGTTCTAATTTAATTAAATTCTCATTGACATTTCAATTTTTAAAATAGTTAATCTTTATGGAATTATATTTTAAGCAGAAGGATACAGTTAATTGACTGAGCTGTGCACCGGTTTCTACAAGCCACCACGTCGTGATCTTTAGATTTATTTTTGTTGTGGTTGCCCCAAATAACGTGAGGCTATTTCCAAGATATCTGCTATGGTGAGGTCATGAACAGCTTCATTGCCTCGTGCTTATCCGACTGAACTTGTGCTCCCGCTAATCATTCAGCCTCCGACACGGCGAAAAGACCCTGAACTTCTCTCTGTCCTTTACGGATAACGACTTTTATTGTTTTCCTCAGTGTTCGGTGAAGAAGGAAAAAGGAAAACTTAGATTAGCAGCAACATTGATGAAAACTGTAATATCATAACGATACATATGATTGAAATAAACTGTGCACCTTAGATTGCAGTAATGGGTGGGTCGCACATCTGTACGAGATCACTGACTTCGATACTATTCAATTGTTCAAATACGTGCGGATACCTAAGGGACCAAGCTGCTGAGGTCATCGGTCCCTAGACTTACACACTACTTAAACTAACGTATACTAACTTATGCTAAGAACAACACACACACCCATGCCCGAGGGAGGACTCGAACCTACAACGGGAGGGCCGCGCAGTCAGTGACGTGGCGCCTCTAACCACGCGGCCACTCCGCGCTGCTCGATACTATTCCGTCGTCACGTATTGCAGTTATGTTTGAATGAAATCATTTTCGGTATTTGGTGGCGACACTACAAAACACTAAAAGAACAAAAATGCCGACTTTACAGCGGGCCTCTTCAACGCGACTAACTCTTGTTGTGAAATGAATGAAAGAGGTTCTCGGTCCACGCAGTTTGTATGCGATTCTACAGAGTATGAGTAATTTTTGTTGGGGACCCGTGATAAGAGAACTGCCCAGCCACTTTTTTAACGTTCTACATTTGTAACATGCTGGGCAAACGTCTAGGAATACTGTAAATTTGCTACTTTAATTTTTGCTATGTAAGCGATACTGCTAGACAATAAAAGCGGGTTAAAAGCTGTGAGCTGTCTGGGGAAGTTAACCTTGCATTACTGAGCAACTGTTTCACCAGGCATCCAGTCTAGCTTACCGAATTCCCAACCAGACTAACATTAATTATAATCTTTTAATAGTCATACGACAACCGGTGAGATATATATATATATATATAAAAGAGAATTTAAATAAAAAGAAATAAATCAGTTTATATTTGGAAATTTATTTTAAGATTGATCATTGAAATTTCAGCATATTAAATTTGATTCATAAATAAACTGGTGCCTTATTTAGGATTGTGAAAATGTGAGATTGCAATCTTACGGAACACATCAAATATGGAGGCAAGATCGGGAGACTGCATACAACACTGCATTCATAAAACAACACACAAAGAACATTGAAACATATGCAGCAGAAAATTAGCCACTACCAACAGATTCAAATTTTCACCCAAAGAAATTACGTTCGTAGCACAATCCTGTCCGTCATGTAATTACCACACACTGGTATACTAAATTCATATTAACTCTTTGTGAAATCTTCGCGAAAAGAATAGCTGAGGGGTACTTTGATGATTACACCACATGCTTCACGTGGTCAGCTTGGTTTACACAAAGCGTATAACTCCACAATAATTTTGATAATTAAAATAAATTAGATCGAAAAGCAATTTACAAAAGAAAAACCTCGAACTGGTTACTAACGTCTTACTACTAACCTGATGGGTCAAACAGTTACATAAGCACGTGGTACTGGTCTCGCAAAGTACACCCCACGTGGGTTGAACATAAAGAAAAGTTGCTATATTGAAAAATATTGTCAAGACGAGACGTTATAATCACACAAGCATTCGCATTTAAGTTTGATCTTAGTTAGAGTTACTGATCAACACGTGGTTCCACTTTACTCACGAAGTAGTGACAAAGCAACTACCGGAAAATAATCTGAACTTCACACGCGAATTACACTGCTTTGCAACTTAAGATAACATTAGATATTTTAGAGCTAAACCTGAAATAAAGGTGATTAAATTTTCAGTTAGGCTGAACTTAAGAAATCCATTGTCCTACGGACTTAGCAGACACGCGCTTAGCCGGAGATCTTACCACTTCAGACGCTCGCCACGGACAGACTGCTTGGTCCCTACCTGAGGGGTGCCTCACAAATACAAACGGAAGTGACCAGAGGGGCAGCTTCCTATACCAACATGACAACGGACAGACAGGACCATACTAAGGATAGAAACCTCTTTGATTTTAGAAAGCGTAGCTACCTGTTCCGACGTTGGTCCTACTGTTCTCTAGCAGACAGCCTTGTCTGCTACCCTCAAGCATCCAACTAGAAATACATTTGCTCATTCATCCTCTCACACAGAAGGGAACGGGGATGACAGTATCTTATCATATACAGTATATAAAAGAAAGCGGATGTAGGTTCCGTATGAGACTGTGTGACATGAATTACATATAAACTGTGTTTTAAAGTGTAGTAGTGTGACAGATCGTTCTTGTTTATGTGTAAAAGTAACACGTTCCACTACTCAGTCTCCTCCCAGATAGTCAGAAACGCCACAGTAAATTTAGAAGAGGAATTTATGCCGTAAATGACAACAGATTTAAGAAATTAAACATGAAAGGGATCCAACAGAGACCTTTCAATATATAGCACGTGTCGTTGTTCTAAGAAAATTGCACATTCCTTGAAACGTGTCGCGGAGTAATGTCCCACTGAAATATCGAATGTTACGCTACCTGAGCGAGTGGCACAACCTCCAGCTCTAAGGCCCTTGTGATGTACTGGCTCTTACTGTGAGTGCCCTCAAAATGTAGGAGTGCGCATTATATTCAATGAAGCCCTAAATCTTAATACATTGTGTTCCGGTATGCGACTCACAATGAAAGCTGCTAGATTCAGGGTCACTGAATGTAACTTTCAACTCATAAGCTGTCAACACGCCAGTCCAGAGCCAAAGCACGCACTCCACTTCGTAGGTGGCAGAATATCAAACAGTTGAGGCAATAAGTTCAGACCTGTGGACGAAGCTGCAGGGTCCTCTACAGCCACCTGAGAAAGTTGGAGGTGGTTTCTGATGTCACATTCCGTGGTCTAGCTACGTACAGCCCTCTTCTAGCCACTTGTACTACATACGCATCCTTGGCGTAACACCACGTACTATATTAGCGAATGGGAAGAAAAAACTAATTCTAGAGTGGGATCGTAATGCGTCACTGGAACTCTTAACAAGCCTATTTTGCTTTCCCTGGCGCCGCTGAGGCGCAATGTTATTTGTTTTAAAATTGTTAATGTAGCGCGGAATTCGAGGTAATCACAAGAAGCTACGTGCTGAGTAAGGTTTCGGAGCGATTGCCTCTTTATTCTCCCTTCAAACACTTTCCCTGCTGCAACTTTGTCATATGATGACATGATGGAGACCGTGGCTGTTGTTTGAAGACAAATGTTGATGGTGTTAGGACAGCAACCAGCCACAAATTTACTTTCGGTTCCTTCATTCAAAGGGCACCGTTACCGGTTTCGAATCGTTGTGATTCATCCTCAGACGGTTTACACGCTTTCTTTATGACATGTGGTGTGTTTTTTTACAGATTAATTGTCCTAAAATATAAATAATAGGTAAGTATAAACACGCCACACACAGATGGATGCATTTACATCTGTTGGACGAATGTTATGGAAACAAACACTCCAAACCAACGTTTCACGTAAGTCACACGCAACGAAAATCTGTAACGCAACCATCTGTGTGGCGTGTTTACAATTATGTATTATTTATATTTTAGGACAATTAATCTGTAAAAAACACACCACATGTCATAAAGAAAGCGTGTAAACCGTCTGAGGATGAATCACAACGATTCGAAACCGGTTACCGTACCCTTTGAATAAAGGGTTGCTGTCCTAACACAATTAACATTTGTCTTTCCCCGCTTTCCCAGTCACATACCGGGACACTACAATACGTGCACAGTAGTGGTACCTCTACTAATGTTGTTTAAATCGTGGGCATACATTCTTCTCAACCTGGAAAATTTATGCTTTTCTCCGAATGATGTCCTGTCGTGGTAGTTCGTCCTATCACGCGTTCTATTTGCAAACTTTGTGTGGCGCTAGGTTAGTAGCACTGAACCACTATCTCACTTATCTCTAATGTTGGGGTCACCTATATCTTCGTATTTTCCTTCCGTTCACCATTCGTACCCAATTAAATCGCCTATGGTACTTAGACTAGGAGGCTTCTCAATAAACGCGCAACGAAATCATTAGTGTGAATTGTTACCTATTTACAATCATAAGGTGCATTGTTACGGTTAGTTTGCTTCTTGTGAGAAACCAGTTACGGCTAATCAATGATGCCAATGCAGCTGCGACATAACTTTCAGTTCGCCGTTAAATACAGGGTGTACATGAAGTCCGGAAGCACTTTCAATTATTTATTGCACAAGAACCAGACATTGTACAGATACCATACATATGTCATTTTGAAGACAAACCCTGAAAGTTTTTTTCATATATACCGCCAAAGCGTAGTTCGGTAATTTGTCGATAGTCAGCGCTAGTCGCAAACATGGTGTGTTCAGCTGCGGAGTGAGCTTTCTGTGCGTTGGAGTTAGACGAGCCGACCGCGGTAGCCACGCGGTTCTAGCGCTGCAGTCCGGAACCGCGCGACTGCTACAGCCGCAGGTTCGAATCCTGCCTCGAGCATGGATGTGTGTGACGTCCTTAGGTTAGTTAGGTTTAAGTAGTTCTAAGTTCTAGGGGACTGATGACCTCAGATGTTAAGTCCCATAGTGCTCAG
Source organism: Schistocerca americana (assembly GCF_021461395.2). Lineage (NCBI taxonomy): Eukaryota > Metazoa > Arthropoda > Insecta > Orthoptera > Acrididae > Schistocerca > Schistocerca americana. Next base: position 899,536,232 of record NC_060120.1, on the reverse strand, counting down.
AGCCATTTTTGAGTTCGACGAAAACAAGTGTGCTACAGCTGTTCAACGGATGTTTAGAACCAAGTGCGATAAGAAGCCACCAACAAAGAAGGCCAATTACCACTGGCGCAACAAATTCGTTACCACTGGTTGCTTGTGCCCGGCAAAGAGAAGCGGACGTCCCAGTGTGAGCGAAGTGAATGCGGAGCGCGTACGAGAGACAATTCATAAGGAGTCTAAACAAATTCGTGTGTCGTGCATCCCGTGAACTCGAAATGGCTCAAATTACAGTGTAGAAAGTCCTGCGACAGAAGCTGTCGATGAAACCATTCAAATTGAAGCTAGTGCAGAAGCTCAATGACAGCGACAAAGATAAGCGTTTTGTGTTTTACTCGCATGTTGCAGCAGTGGCTGATGCCTCAAATGCAGTCGGACTCTCCGTTCATCTTTCTGCAGGATGGGGACTCCACGCCATTTTGATCGTGAAGTTCGTGGATACCTGGACACGGAGCTGCCGCATCGATGGATCGGCCGTGCTACAGAAGGGGACAGCTGTTTCATGAAATGGCCTCCCCGACCTCCAGATCTCACTCCCTGTGACTTTTTTCTGTGGGGACAAATTAAAGATCTGGCGTATGTACCGGCTCTACCAAATGACGTAGCAGAGCTCGGGAGAGAATATGGGAAGTGACTGCCACAATCGACGATGCCATGCTGGGCCGGGTATGGCAAGAATTCTGCAGGGTCACTCATGGTTCGCATATAAAATGTTTGTAAAAAAATCTTTCAGAGTATTTTTTTATATTTTGCTGTCAGTTTCCTTAGACTGTAATCAGGATGAGATAAGTATTTAGAAAAACTCTCTTACAGCACAGCAGTATATCGACGATATCATCACAAGCCATCTGGTGCTTACTTTTCGGCAAATTAATAGCCAGCTGCACGCAACGAGAGTTTCCACTGCTTGTCTTCGTGCTCTCCAAACTCTACCTTGGACAGCAAGGTCGCCGGATCTGTCCCCAACTGAGAAATTTTAGTGCATTACGGGGAGAGGCCTCTAACCAGCTCCGGATTATGACGATCTAACGCGCCAATTGGGCAGAATTTGACACGATATTCCTCAGGAGGACATTCAATAACTCTACCAGGCAATACTAAGCCGAATGGGTCATAGGCGGACCATCTCGTTACTGGTTTGCTCAGTTTGTAAAGCCCTTTCTCTTGTGTAAATCATCCAATTTTTAAAAATGGTAATCATTTGTTTGTCTGTACGTCACATCTATCGATTTTGGTCCCGTACAAGATAATTCTTTCGTGGTGAATCGATATGGCTTCAATTCTGACAGTATCTCTTTTCCGAGTTTCCATACTTCGCAGAAGCTCTCCAGGATACCTTGCTAAGCTAGCACTCTATAGCCATCGTTAAGGGTGAAGATTCCAGTCGCAGTCCAGCACAGAATGTACTGTAAGATGAAGGATTCATTCTGAAATATTTTTCTTCTATTTTGCAGAGTATTCTCTGTGTTATATGTCGTTAGCTGAATCTGAACTTACCAGAGTAAGTTTTGTACTACCTTCATGCTTCGCAAAAGTTTCCCTTTTGTTTATCAGAAACTTCTTTTTTCAACATTCTTTTGACCACAGGAAATCGCTACGTGTGATGGATGTAACAGTAAACTTTCAGTCTCGATGCAGTTCGATGGAACGTGCTGTGTGCGCGCTTTTGAAGGGGAACAATGCGGCTCGTGTACATGTTCAGTCATTCAGCGTTCTTCTAAGGATCACTTAACGCTTAAACCGAGTGCACATAGTCACTTTGCGGCAAGATGGTGTAGGCGTAGCTCCTCTACTCGAACCTCCGGCTGTTGTAGTGAGACAAGAGACGTTGAAGACTTGTCTCGTAGTGATCCCTGCGGTCAACAATACCAGCCGACTGCCGCTACCTACTAGTTGTTGGTCCCAGGTACCCCACAGTGAATGCACTGTCTGGAGGCAACTGGGAGGACAGTATCGACCCAGGCAGCACGCAGTCCACTCCACAGTATCTACAGTGACCAAAAATAAAAGTTTCCTATTGCCAAAACTCTAATACTGTACGTTGTGATGCAGAAATACGTTATGATAACAACGGATTGATTTACTTGTAACGTAATTCTAGCTTAAACAGTCCATGTTCCCACTGTGAGACGTCAGTCTATGGCACCTTTGTCACTAATAAACATTGCAGTGCTGTGTGTCATTTAGAGAGTTGCTTCAGGATGGTTCGGACAACAATAACGTACGAGCTGAGGCTCTGCATAGTCACTCAAATGGAGAAGGGGATAAGACAGATGGACGTCGCAGCGAATGTCGCTGTGAGTCAAAGTGATATCTCTAGAATCTGGAACAAGTTTCTATCGACAGGATCAGTTGATGATCGTCACAGAAGTGAGCATGGAAGAAAAACATTTTCAGGACCGATACCTGCGTAGAACAGGAAGCAGAAACTCTCAACCCAATGCTACAAGTCAACTGCGGCAGTTCCAAACAGCTACAGGAGTGCACGTGTCAACACAGCGATACGAAATAGGCTCCATGAGCAAGGATAGTGTGCCAGAAGACATCTCAAGGTTCCTCCTCTAAATCGAGTTGAGAGGGGCTCGTACAGCACGGGTACGAAATCACTCTTTGTGGATTTGACAGCACTGGGACACAATGCTCTTTTCTGATGAGATCCATATCAGTCTCCACCTGACAATACTGATATTGATGTGTGGAGGCAACGAGAACGACGTTTACACCTTAACTGTGTCGTACGCCGCCACTTTCATCAGTGCGGCTCAATCATGTTTTAGGGTGAAATCATGTATGTAATGACTTATGAGAAGTAACGGGCCGGCATCCTTGCACGCACTGTTTCTCCGTTTGGGTGAGAGGACTGGAACGGGATTCACGCTGATAACGATGTTAAAACGAGCGGTTAGCTATCGTTTTGCCTCACCAGAGACCTTACAGGGCATCATAGAGGCCGCTTTGGAGGTATGGAACAATATCTCACAGGCTTATGTGGACAGTTTCGTAAAGAGCATGCCTAACTACATTAAAAAGTGTCTGCAGTTACGAGGAGGGCCAATTACTTCTTAAACAATATCTTGTGCAAGATGACAGTGAGAAAAACTGTACTGTTTGGAGTGGAATCTTATATAAGGTATTTTTTTTATTTTTTTGTTTGTGTTTACGAAGGGGGAAACGTGTTATTTAGTTTTGTTGCCTGATAACTATATCTGCCAGAAAAAAAACCAGTTTTGTTTCCTACTATATACAGTACTGACGATAAAGCGATACGCAACATTTATTTCGGCCACTGTATTTGCGCTTTGAGCGTCCATTAGGAACAACAGCACAACACCCCAGTGCAGAACTAGTATCCTTGACGTCGGGACGTCTTCGTGGACGAGTGCAGTTTTGTCTGACGCCTGATGATCATCATAGAAGAGCGCGCAGGCTGCCAGGCGGCAGTAATCGTCTAGGCATGCCGTTCCACGGTTTCAGTAGGGCGGATGTCAATCATATTTTTGGATCGGTATCATAGAGAAAAATTAAAAAGCTTCGATTAACGTCTCATCGCTGGGGTTGACAATCATATAAAACTTCTTAAGAATACTTCATGGATGCCATTAACAGTTCAAATTGTTCAAATAGCTCTGAGCACTACGGGACTTAACATCTGTGGTCATCAGTCCCCTAGAACTTAGAACTACTTAAACCTAACTAACCTAAGGACATCACACACATCCATGCCCGCGGCAGGATTCGAACCTGCGACCGTAGCGGTCACGCGGTTCCAGACTGAAGCGCCTAGAACCGCACGGCCACAACTGCCGGGTCGCCATTAACAGTAGAAATGATTTATTTTTACTATTGCAATATCGGCCTTAAGGCTAATATCAAGTGGTAAACGGCAAAACATGGTGCTAAAGCACATATTAAACTTTAAAAATCTGATATGTACACAAGCCATCGTCGTGTATGAGCCTTTAAACACCTTTATCGTAATTCCCAACAAACCACTGTCTTTATGCACGTTTATACAAGAACTCATGTACGCAATGTACAAAAACAGCGGTTTGTTGGGATTTATGATAAAGGTGTTAAAAAACTCAGCTAAATAATTTCTACAGTCAATGGGGACTTGGATGAGCTTTCATATGTTTACAATAGGCATTTGATAGCATTCCAAGAAAACTTCTTTGGAAAGCATTACGTATGAAAGACATAGAGGAGCCCCAAAAAAACAGTACATGAAAAGTATAAAGACAATACATGCTAAATAAAAACAGGCAATAAACTTTTACAAGCGAAGGCCAAGTAACTAGTGCTATTCGAATAACATACATAATAATAGCTACAGAAAATAGTCTTGTAAATATAAGAGAATCAGATTCTGATGACCCAAAATCGAAGCCCTTATGGAATACCAGGACAACAGCAATTTTTTTTTAACGATTTACTATTTAATAGCTGGGAACCACGACACAAACACAGCCTTTATAAAAAGACGAACTATTCGACTATAATGGCCTGGTCGGCAATATGTAAACTTCAGATCACAATTAATTAACGGCGTGATTTGGCTCCTGGGATGTTCTTGAAACACTGTAATTGCTATGATTCAAGAATCCTGTTTTAATTCGCTTTCATCGAGAATGAATGTTTCATCCCGGGTGAACATGCAGTGCTTGTATAAACTTGTTCATAATGGTGTCAACAGAGCGCTTGATGCAATGAGAGAGGAAGTTTCCATAAGGAAATTGTAACGATAGACTTATCATTATACTGCTCTTCTCAGAACTGCGCACCATTTTTTTATTACGGGACTCCGCCACACGAGTGTCACTTTTTAGTCGTGACCCTGACTCCGCCAGTTGTTTCCGGTTTTCAGCGGACAGCGGCGATTTTCCGCGGCTCAGTCCCAGCGCCTCGGTGCAATTTGCCAGTATCCAACGTTTGGGTAATCCGCTAATGTGATTAAAGCTCGATAACGGAGGGCGTACGAGCGAACCTCTTAACCTTTATCACAACCAGTTACGTAACAGCAACGAACAGACACTGAGTAGGAAATGTGAGAGTTCTGCGATGATTTCCAGCCTCAATTTTATCAAAACAAACACGTAGTTTCGGATGAAACATTTTCTGTGAACCAAAACTCTTTGCTTTATTCACTCATACACAATCCAGGTTTCTCAAAATCTACGATACATTTTTAAATTGGAGCATGAATGGTAACGGATACTGTTGGAGACAGACTACTCTGCATTCCAGAACTGTTATGTTAGTCGTGTGAATGGACTATTTTCTCTTTGTAGACAAAACCTTCCCTATTGAAAATTTCTCCATTGAGGATTGTAACTGAAAAGGTGACTTACTGTAAATGAACGTCAAATCACTCAAGAATGAAATAAGTACCTGTTCTGTGACTATGGTCTCGTCATTAGACCAATTGTGAAGCTAAATAAGACATGCAATAACACATTAAACACAGTATAGAAGGGCCAACGCCGAGTTGACCATCCCTTCATCTATTAGTCGATATGTCTGCGTGCCCATATAGCTGCGATGGCTGTTCCTTTTATGTTAACGTGTTCGCTTGTGGTCGTTGCAGTTCTGGCACCGTTTTAGCCTTTTCTGTGACAGTGGACAGTTAGGTATCTGAGACATACGACATCGTGGAATTGTCGTTTTAGAGTTCGTTATAAAACGTTCGGGAAAAGTCACGTTTGCTTTTAGTTACTGCACGTAAGTCATATATCACACACTCACACACACACACACACACACACACACACACACAAGGGGTGTTACGGGTATAAGTGCAGATATTTTTGTTGGTATCTGAGGACGGTGTGCCCAACAACATTACGTCAGTATTTACTTCATTAGCAAACTAATAATTATAGCTGTTAGGAGTTCGAAATCAAATGGTTCAAATGGTTCTAAGCACTATGATACTCAACATCTGAAGTCATCAGTCCCCTAGAACTTAGAACTACTTAAACCTAACTAACGTAAATACATCACATACATCCATGCCCGAGGCAGGATTCGAACCTGCGACCGTAGCAGCCGCGTGGTTCCTGACTGAAGCGCTTAGAACCGCTCGACCGCAGCGGCTGTTAGGAGTACTATGTGTTTAGTTTGATTACTGCCACCAAGTACATGTGGCAAGAAGAAGCAATTAACGCGTATTTTCCCCTGCGGAGCAGGTCAAGTATCGGATTGTGGTCGCGTGGAACCAAATCGGTTACTCTATACTGAAAGGCAGCACAGTTCACTTAGTGATGAAGTTATGACTGTGGAGAAAACATCAGGTAGTAAATTCTGTGACGTGTTTGTGGGAAGATCGTTAGACGCACAAAAAAAGAAACGACACACTGAAATGAGTACATATTAAGGTATATACAGTATTGTCAGAAACAACCTAAAAAAAGTTGTAACTGTTGCAGAGTAATTTTAATTGTTAAGAAAAAAAGTTCGATGCGTTGCACCGTTTCCGTGTTAATTAACAATGAAGTCAGCCAATCAGGCCGTTGCGCGCGCAAATTCAAACGGCCCAAGTGGTCCCGGGTTCGATTCCTGGCGAGGTCAGGGATTTTCACCTGCCTCTAGATGACTGGGTGTTTGTGTTGTCCTCATCATTTCATAATCATCCGTGAAAGTTGCGAGATTGGACTGACTAAAGGTTGGGAATTTGTACGGGCCCTGATAACCGCGCAGTTGAGCGCCCCTCAAACCAACATCATCATCATCATCATCATCATCAAACGGACCGCCAGATACAGTTGGTGTCAGTTGCTTTCATAAAGTAGATAGTAGCACCTTTAACCCAGGTTCGAGCTTTACTACCGTTCCATATCCAATTTTTCATTGCTCTCTTGTTCGGTTTTAGAAAACCAAACGAAGAACACGTTCGGAGACACAGTCTACGCTCGGGCCGCTTATGTGGTGTCTCAAAAGGTACGCTACAACTTCAATGTGTTATGGAACGCAAACTAAGTAACTGTGTGACAGACGAACCCGCAAAGTTTACAGAATGAAATTTTCACTCTGCAGCGGCGTGTGCCCTGATATAAAACGTCCTTGGTGATTAAAACTGTGTCCCAGGTTGTCGTGGGTGGAGCATAATGACAAAGGTTCAAAAAATGGCTCAGATTGGACTGGTTTCTTCAGACTAAATCGGGCACGTAGGTTCAAAGAATCTGCCACACATATTATAAGAAGAATCCACCCTCGCAGACGTCGATACAGCAATGGTATAGGAATTTCATACAGACAGGAAGCTTGATGTGAAGCATCATATCCTACGACCAGGAACTGACTGGGTCCTACGGGAACGTGTATAGATGTATCCATATGGACTGCAACTGTTGCACGCATTGAACCACATGACAAGGCACAACGTAAGCAGCTCACTGCGAACGCTCTTCGCCGCTTAGAGGAAAACGGAAAATTTTTGAACAACCTAGCATTTTCTGAAGAAGCAACATTCCACGTGTGTGGTAAGGTAAACAAACACATTGATCGCATCTGAGGCTCAATCAATCCGCATACTGCGGCGGAAGAGATACGCAACAGCCCGAAAGTGAATGTGCAGTGTCTTTTGACGGTTGATCGCCTTGTTGGACCCTAACAGTATACTCGTACGCTGGAGCTGTTTGAGCTCCACAACTGGCTGGCCGCCAAGATACAGTCTTTTGCCAACCTGACGGTGCATCGGCAGATTGGGCTCAGACTGTCCGAGATGTTCTGGACGAAGTGTTTCCAGATTTCTGGACTGGCAGAGGTGGTCCGATTCCTAGGCCTTCTATGTCGTCTGACATTACATCGATGGACTTCTTTCAATAGGGGTATGCTAAGGACAAAGTCTACCAAACTTCTGCCAACCACATCAAATAATGGTCTCACTCTCTGCTGGTGCAGGTTTCAAATCCTGTTTGACCATCATGACTTAGGTTTTTCATGGTACCGTAAACCACTGTATGTAGACGCCGTGGTGAAGCCTTAGGGAAGGACACCACCGATTTCCTACACTATACTCCTCGTCCTCAGCATCTGTGATGACCTCGTTATTGGCAGAAAACGTTAAATCTCTCGTTTCCTTCTGTTGATCAGCTATCAGCTATGTCGTAATGTTTTCAGGAAACGCGTCTCATTCGTTTCCACGGTGATTCTCACCTGTTTCGATTTTTCGCTCGAGTGATGAAGTAACTTACCAACGCGTCGATTGTTGCCTTGTTCCTAGTCCACACTGACGACCACATCTTATCGCACGTATCGCTTCTGGTAAAAAAAAGAAAAAAAATAAGAATCCGTAAATATTAAATCGATCACGTAAAGAAACACTCCGACATTGCTTAATGTATTATTGCGTGTCGTGTGTAGCATTAAATTCAGCGTGATATTGATGAAACAATGGCCACGAAACTCGTAGTTTAGAGTAAGTCATTTTAATTGTGATTAAGCTTGAGTTTTGGTCACGTTAAAAAATCTGGCTACTGTAATATTTGAGTAGTGAATTTGAAACGGACCTCGGAAGATAAAATGTCTTTCCAAACTGTATGTCTAATAATTTGATGACACATCAACACTACGCCTCTCCAGCTATTTTTACTAATGATAACAATCACAAATCACTTATGATGCAGCACTTTTAGCTCCACTTCCACACACCGCACCGAGGGCTTAATTTCGCCTTAAAACGCGCCGGAACGGCGTTGCGGCAGCTCCTTGGAATTTTTTTTTAACTCATTGGAACTCGTAGGCACCAATGTTTAAAATACTACACGTGTATTACATCACAACGTAACTATAATTTGCCGCTGTGTCGGCACAAGTGAACGTAACAACGGCTGACAAACCTGATGTGATGGGCAGGGGCGTACCATGTGTGTGTGTGTGTGCGTGCGTACAGCATACTAAGCCTTTTATGGCTGGGGAGGAGGCGTGGGGGATAGTATGCTTGAAGATGTGTTCGGCAGCTAAAATTTTAGAATTAAGCACAGATCGCACCACTGTTAAATGAGTGTGCAGTCTCAAGAGAATGGGAGCTTCGCAAGGAATCTGAAAGAAACAACACATACTCTAATTCATTAACAGGGTCATTTTCTTTTTCAAGATGAATAATTCCGTTAAAGGTACACTGTATATATCGATGCTATCATCTGCCGATAGATTGTTCCATTGAAGTGCTCATCTGATTATTTCAGGTTACACTCAACGCTTAACATCATAATTATTTCCTGAATAGTTCTTTGATGAATAGCTGTTGACACATATCGATGGCACTTCAGAC